>NW_024341084.1:0-303 GCF_902729225.1 Pteropus medius
TCTCTGGTGACGTCCATTTTGAGCCAGAATCGCAGACTTCGGAGAAAAGGCTCACTTGCGGCAAATGCACAGCCCTCCCGGGGCCTTGGGGCTCTGTGGGCATTGCTCGGTCATCTGCGGGGACTGGGGTACCGAAGTTGGAGGAGCACTCACTGACACTTTGATCTCC
Organism: Pteropus medius; assembly: GCF_902729225.1. Taxonomy (NCBI): domain Eukaryota; kingdom Metazoa; phylum Chordata; class Mammalia; order Chiroptera; family Pteropodidae; genus Pteropus; species Pteropus medius. Next base: position 170 of record NW_024341084.1, read on the forward strand.
TGGAGGTACAAACTGCGTCTCATTCGTCTCTTTATGCTCTTGCAGGGTTCAGGGCCACCCACAGACAGCGTACCCAGGGAGGCTTTGGCCCATCCGTCCATGGCGGCCGTCACCCGCTGGAAAGAGTTCAGTTG
>NW_024341085.1:0-485 GCF_902729225.1 Pteropus medius
GGAAAATTTCCCCATTCCCCTCTTAGTTCTATGGTTGGTTAAAAAATTTAAATGTCATAAGGTAGATTAACAGGAGAAAATTAAGAATCCTTTCTCTTTGTAACAAGGAGACAATCAGATATTGTTTATATTACCAAAGTTTTTACTGGAATGTCATATATGAGAATGTGCATTGACTTACATATGACCAGACAGCTTTCAGGAACTAAGATTGACTTTCTGGAGCCACCATCTCGGTCTGAGGAGAAGGATTTGAAGCTTCTTTTTTCATCAGTTTTGCAAGATGAAAAAACTGAACTCTGTACCCGTAGAACTGATATGGGACATCATTTGTAAAATTCTTAATCTTTTTGCAGGAAATTATACGGGACATTTTTTGCAGAGCTCTTAACCTTTTTAGTAAACCTAGTTTTCTTCCCTCCTTTGTTTGGGAAAAAGGCCCTCTCCCATAATTGCCCTGAAACTGGTGACTCATCCTCTGGCTA
>NW_024341086.1:0-422 GCF_902729225.1 Pteropus medius
ATATATATGTATATGGTAGCTTTGGCAAAAAGCTCTCTGGTGACGTCCATTTTGAGCTAGAATCGCAGACTTCCTAGAAAAGGCTCACTTGCGGCAAATGCACAGCCCTCCCGGGGCCTTGGGGTTCTGTGGGCGATGCTCGGTCTTCTGCGGAGACTGGGGTACCGAAGTTGGAAGAGCACTCACTGACACTTTGAGCTCCTAGAGGTCCAAACTCCGTCTCATTCATCTCTGTATGCTCTTTTAGGGTTCAGGGCCACCGACAGACAGCGTACCCAGGGATGCTTTGGCCCCTGCGTCCATGGCGGCCGTCACCCGCCGGAAAGAGTTCAGTTGGGAGACACTGCAGACAGCTGTGGGTCTGAATTCGGCCTCCGTGCCTTAGGAGCTTTGCAATCAGCTCTTTGAGCCTTTCATTTCTT
>NW_024341087.1:0-640 GCF_902729225.1 Pteropus medius
AGGGTTAGGGTTAGCTTTAAATTAGTGTAATGGCTAGCTTTAGGCATAGTGTTTAGTGTTAGGATTATGGTAGGATAGGGTTAGGATTTTGGTCACTTTAAGGTTAGGGTTAGGATTATGGTTAGGGTTAGGGATATGTTTAGAGTTAGAGTTAGGATTAGCGTTATGTTTAGGGTTCGGTTAGGGCAAGGGTAGGGTTAGGGTTAGGTTTAGGATTTGAGATTAGGTTTAGGGACATTCTTAGTGTAATATTTAGGGTTAGGTTTAGAATTAGGTTTAGGATTAACTTTAGATTTAGGATTAGCATCTTGGTTAGGGTTAGTGCTAGCGTTACATTTAAGTTTTCGGTTAGATTTACGGTTAGTTTAGGGTTAGAGTTGTTTCATTTTTAAATTAGCGTTACGGTTAAGTTTCAGGTCAAGGGTTCAGGTTAGGGTTATTCTTACTGTAAAATTTAGGGTTAGAGTTATCGTTACGGTTAGGGTAATAGGTTAGAGTTAGGATTATTGTTAGGATTAGGGTTAGGGTTAGGGTTAGATTTACCTTAAAGTTAGGTTTAAGGATAGTGTTTAGTGTTAGGATCAGGGCTAGTGTTTAAAGTTAGGGTTAGGGTTAGGTTTACCTTATGGTTAGGTTTAAG
>NW_024341088.1:0-687 GCF_902729225.1 Pteropus medius
AAAAAAAAAAAAAAAAAAAAAAAAAAATCACAGAGTATTACCAAGACCAGAAAGGAACAATTCCAAAAATATTCAAAGGAAAAAAATATTCATAAATATAAAGGCAAAAGGCTTTTTAAATGGAAATCCAACACATAAATGTATTTAAAAAATAATAAGTTACAACCACATTCATTTCATTCCAGGAAAAAAAAAAAGATGGATTAAATATTGATTGTTCAATGAGGATAATTTATTCCATTATTGGAAAAAAGCACACAACCCACAGGCATCCAATCCACAGATGCTGAAGACACGCCTGTCTCACGTCACTCTTCATTCATGACAATACAACTAAAAAACAAGGCGGGAACACGCATAATCAGAACGAAATGGTGTCTACATAAAACCCAGACCAACTTCCTACTTTGCAACTGTGCCCTCTGAGGGCAGGAACAGGAAGGTGAGGACTGGCGCGGATACAGCCCACACCTGTGAAGACCCAGCCAGCGCTGCCATGCAAAACAAGAAAGTGGAAAAATGTTTACAAGAAAAACAACTAAACTTCCTTAGTGCCTCATGATCAGATTTAGCATTCAGAAGTCCCCAAATCCCACAAATGATTAAATCTGTAACTGATCATGGCAAAGGTGCTAATTATAGCATAACATGCAAAAATCAATTTCAGTTCCCTGTACAGTGACGTTT
>NW_024341089.1:0-1082 GCF_902729225.1 Pteropus medius
TGTGTGTGTGTGTACTCATAATATTTTGATACCTATTCATCCATTGAAAAAACTTTGGTTGCTTCCATATCTTAGTTATTATGAATAATGCTGCAGTGAAAATGGCAATACTGATATCCCTTTGAGATAATCGTGTCATTTTTTTATGTCTATACCCAGAAGTGGGGTTGGTAGATCATATGCTACATCTAATTTCAATTTCCTTAGGAATGATAAACATTCCCCTTTTTTTTGATACACGAAGACTAGGATGAAAAGAATTCCAAATAATTCTAACTAGATAATTTAGATTTCACGTACTTTTTTTTTTTGACATTAGTATGTCATTTAACTTGTGTTTTCAAAGTCTACTATTTCTATCCTCCTTATTTTTGGTTAAATGAAATTAAAAAAAAATTACCTTTGTTTCCCACTGCATAGTGAGACTTGCACTTTTGTCATCAACAAAATATTTCTATTCAAATACAGATAACTAGTTATGATTGGAGGATGAATTAATGAATAAAATAATGAGAATATTTAATATTTCTATGTCTTTGTGACACAGTTCAATGCTGTTTTAATGTTTTATCTTTCACAGACACATTGATTTTTATCAGAGGAAGTATAAATCGCTTATACCTAATATTAAAATTGAATGCAGTGATTTTCAGTATGAGGGCAGAGAATTAAGGATGATAAGTTTAGGAACTAATGATTGTTGTGACAGTTATAATGAAGTTGAAAGTGTAGTAATTCTTCAGCATATTAGTGATCAATATCATTAAATACTTATTATTAATGGAATTATGATTTTAGAATTTTTCCTTGTGATAGAAATGACATAATGAGAGGAATAGTAGTAATGCCATGATTGAGCAATTTGAAGTGAGAGTAGAACATAAGCATCTAATATACTCTTAACAAGCCCTGGGTTTTCAGTGCTTGTGATGAAGATGGAAGCAAGTTAACAGCATATGGTCAAGTTTTTTGTCCCCAGGAATCATTTAGAATATGAAAACAATTTCTCAGAGCACTTGCCATGGACAAAGTAAATGGCACAGTACGAGCTCAAAGTCTCCTATATTCTGCAGGTGTATGAC
>NW_024341090.1:0-361 GCF_902729225.1 Pteropus medius
GACGTGCATTTTGAGCCAGAATCGCAGATTTCCGAGAAAAGGCTCACTTGCGGCCAATGCACAGAGCTCCCGGGGCCTTGGGCTCTGTGGGCGATGCTCGGTCATCTGCTTGTACTGGGCTACCGAAGTTGGACGTGCACTCACTGACACTTTGAGCTCCTAGAGGTACAAACTACGTCTCATTCGTCTCTGTATCCTCTTGCAGGGTTCAGGGCCACCCACAGACAGCGTAGCCAGGGATGCTTTGGCCCCTCCATCCATAGGGGCGGTCACCCGCTGGAAAGAGGTCAGCTGGGAGACACTGCAGACAGCTGTGGGTCTGAATTCGGCCTCCGTGCCTTAGGAGCTTTGCGATCAGCTC
>NW_024341091.1:0-10284 GCF_902729225.1 Pteropus medius
AAGCAGATGACCGAGCATCGCCCACAGAGCCCAAGGCCCCGGGAGCGCTGTGCATTGGCCGCAAGTGAGCCTTTTCTCGGAAGTCTGCGATTCTGGCTCAAAATGCCCGTCTGTGGAGTGCTTTTTGCCAGAGCTCCCCTAGATATATCTATATCTATATCTTTATGTGTATCTATAGATATCTCTATATCTATCTATCTATCCATCTATCTATCTAACTATCTATCTATCTATCTATCTATCTATCTATCTATCTATCTATCTATCTATCTATGTATCTATGGATTTCTCTCTCTCTTTCTATATATATATTATATATATATGGTGATTTTTATAACAAAAGGCTGTGTTTTCCTTAGACATTTGAGATCAGACAGGCCGCTCCTAGCACCTCCACCTCCCCGCAGTGTGGACACCGGGCGTTCAGAGCCACAATTCAGCATGATCTCTTTTCATCCCAGAGGCCCCGGGGCTCCTTCCTAAGGCCTCGGCTCCTTCCCGCTTTCCGCAGTGGAAATCAGACTTCAGGACGGAAGCAGACACCTCCCTCGCCCTCACCTTTCTGCCTGGGATGGTGGTGATGGTCCCCATGGACGCATTCAAAATGAAGAAATGAAAGGCTCAGAGAGCTGATCGCAAAGCTCCTAAGGCACGGAGGCCGAATTCAGACCCACAGCTGTCTGCAGTGTCTCCCAGCTGACCTCTTTCCAGCGGGTGACCCCCATGGACGGAGGGGCCAAAAGCATCCCTGGCTGTCCGCTGTGGGTGGCGTCAACCCTGCAAAGGGATACAGAGACGAATGAGACGTAGTTTGGACCTCTAGGAGCTCAAAGTGTCAGTGGGTGCTCCTCCAACTTCGCTACCCCAGTACCCGCAGATGACCGAGCATCGCCCACAGAGCCCCAAGGCCCCGGGAGGGCTGTGCATTTGCCGCAAGTGAGCCTTTTCTCGGAAGTCTGCGATTCTGGCTCAAATGGACGTCACCAGAGAGCTTTTTGCCAAAGCTACCATATACATATATATGCATATATATGTTCATCTATATGCATATATATGTATATGGTGGATTTTCGAAGGAAACCTGCGTGGACCCCTGGTCTACTACAGAAGACAGGCCGCTTCTAGCACCTCCACCTCCCCGCAGTGTGGACACCAGGCGTTCCAGAGCCACAATTCAGCATGATCTCTTTTCATCCCGGAGGCCCCGGGGCTCCTTCCTCAGGCCTCGGCTCCTTCCCGCTTTCACTTGGTGGAAATCAGACTTCAGGACGGAAAAGACACCTCCCTCGCCCTCACACCTTTCTGCCTGGGATGGTCGTGATGGTCCCCCGTGGACGCATTCAAAATGAAGAATGAAAGGCTCCAGAGCTGATCGCAAAGCTCCTAAGGCAAGGAGGCCGAATTCAGACCCACAGCTGTCTGCAGTGTCTCCCAACTGAACTCTTTCCAGCGGGTGACGGCCGCCATGGACGCAGGGGCCAAGCATCCCTGGGTACGCTGTCTGTGGGTGGCCCTGAACCCTGCAAGAGCATACTGAGACGAATGGGACGTAGTTTGTACCTCTAGGAACTCAAAGTGTCAGTGAGTGCTCCTCCAACTTCGGTACCCCAGTACCCGCAGATGACCGAGCATCGCCCACAGAGCCCCAAGGCCCCGGGAGGGCTGTGGATTTGCCGCAAGTGAGCCTTTTCTCGGAAGTCTGCGTTCTGGCTCAAAATGCCCGATCTGTAGAGTCTTTTGCCAGAGCTCCCCTTAGATATCTATATCTATATCTTTATCTGTATCTATAGATATCTCTATATCTATCTATCTATCCAACTATCTATCTAACTATCTATCTATCTATCTATCTATCTATCTATCTATGTATCTATGGATTTCTCTCTCTCTTTCTATATATATATTTATATATATATGGTGATTTTTATAACAAAAGGCTGTGTTTTCCTTAGACATTTGAGATCAGACAGGCAGCTCCTAGCACCTCCACCTCCCCGCAGTGTGGACACCGGGCGTTCCAGAGCCACAATTCAGCATGATCTCTTTTCATCCCAGAGGCCCCGGGCTCCTTCCTAAGGCCTCGGTTCCTTCCCGCTTTCCGCAGTGGAAATCAGACTTCAGGACGGAAGCAGACACCTCCCTCGCCCTCACCTTTCTGCCTGGGATAGTCGCGATGGTCCCCGTGGACGCATTCAAAATGAAGAAATGAAAGGCTCAGAGAGCTGATCGCAAAGCTCCTAAGGCACGGAGGCCGAATTCAGACCCACAGCTGGCTGCAGTGTCTCCCAGCTGACCTCTTTCCAGCAGGTGACGGCCCCCATGGACGGAGGGGCCAAAGCATCCCTGGCTACGCTGTCTGTGGGTGGCCGTGAACCCTGCAAGAGGATACAGAGACGAATGAGACGTAGTTTGGACCTCTAGAGCTCAAAGTGTCAGTGAGCGCTCCTCCAACATCGCTACCCCAGTACCCGCAGATGACCGAGCATCGCCCACAGAGCCCCAAGGCCCCGGGAGGGCTGTGCATTTGCCGCAAGTGAGCCTTTTCTCGGAAGTCTGCGATTCTGGCTGAAAATGGACGTCACCAGAGAGCTTTTTGCCAAAGCTACCATATACATATATATGCATATATATCTTCATCTATATGCATATATATGTATATGGTGGATTATCGAAGGAAACCTCCGTGGACCCCTGGTCTACCACAGAAGACAGGCCGCTCCTAGCACCTCCACCTCCCCGCAGTGTGGACACCGGGCGTTCCAGAGCCACAATTCAGCATGATCTCTTTTCATCCCAGAGGCCCCCGGGCTCCTTCCTAAGGCCTCGGCTCCTTCCCGCTTTCCGCAGTGGAAATCAGACTTCAGGACGGAAGCAGACACCTCCCTCTCCCTCACCTTTCTGCCTGGATGGTCGCAATGGTCCCCGTGGACGCATTCCAAATGAAGAAATGAAAGGCTCAAAGAGCTGATCGCAAAGCTCCTAAGGCACGGAGGCCGAATTCAGACCCACAGCTGTCTGCAGTGTCTCCCAGCTGACCTCTTTCCAGCGGGTGACGGCCCCCATGGACGGAGGGGCCAAAGCATCCCTGGCTAAGCTGTCTGTGGGTGGCCCTGAACCCTGCAAGAGGATACAGAGACGAATGAGACGTAGTTTGTACCTCTAGGAGCTCAAAGTGTCAGTGAGTGCTCCTCCAACTTCGGTACCCCAGTACAAGCAGATGACCGAGCATCGCCCACAGAGCCCAAGGCCCCGTGAGCGCTGTGCATTGGCCGCAAGTGAGCCTTTTCTCGGAAGTCTGCGATTCTGGCTCAAAATGCCCGTCTGTAGAATGCTTTTTGCCAGAGCTCCCATAGATATATCTATATCTATATCTTTATGTGTATCTATAGATATCTCTATATCTATCTATCTATCCATCTATCTATCTAACTATCTATCTATCTATCTATCTATCTATCTGTCTATGTATCTATGGATTTCTCTCTCTCTTTCTATATATATATTTATATATATATGGTGATTTTTATAACAAAAGGCTGTGTTTTCCTTAGACATTTGAGATCAGACAGGCCGCTCCTAGCACCTCCACCTCCCCGCAGTGTGGACACCGGGCGTTCCAGAGCCACAATTCAGCATGATCTCTTTTCATCCCAGAGGCCCCGGGGCTCCTTCCTAAGGCCTCGGCTCCTTCCGCTTTCCGCAGTGGAAATCAGACTTCAGGACGGAAGCAGACACCTCCCTCGCCCTCACCTTTCTGCCTGGGATGGTCGTGATGGTCCCCGTGGACGCATTCAAAATGAAGAAATGAAAGCTCAGAGAGCTGATCGCAAAGCTCCTAAGGCACGGAGGCCGAATTCAGACCCACAGCTGTCTGCAGTGTCTCCCAGCTGACCTCTTTCCAGCGGGTGACGGCCCCCATGGACGGAGGGGCCAAAGCATCCCTGGCTACGCTGTCTGTGGGTGGCCGTGAACCCTGCAAGAGGATACAGAGACGAATGAGACGTGGTTTGGACCTCTAGGAGCTCAAAGTGTCAGTGAGTGCTCCTCCAACTTCGGTACCCCAGTCCCCGCAGAAGACCGAGCATCGCCCACAGAGCCCCAAGGCCCCAGGAGGGCTGTGCATTTGCCGCAAGTGAGCCTTTTCTCGGAAGTCTGCGATTCTGGCTCAAAATGGACGTCACCAGAGAGCTTTTTGCCAAAGCTACCATATACATATATATGCATATATGTATTCATCTATATGCATATATATGTATATGGTGGATTTTCGAAGGAAAACTGCGTGGACCCCTGCTCTACCACAGAAGACAGGCCGCTCCTCGCACCTCCACCTCCCGGCAGTGTGGACACCGGGCGTTCCAGAGCCACAATTCAGCATGATCTCTTTTTCATCCCAGAGGCCCCGGGGCTCCTTCCTAAGGCCTCGGCTCCTTCCCGCTTTTCGCAGTGGAAATCAGACATCAGGACGGAAGCAGACACCTCCCTCGCCCTCACCTTTCTGCCTGGGATGGTCGTGATGGTCCCCGTGGACGCATTCAAAATGAAGAAATGAAAGGATCAGAGAGCTGATCGCAAAGCTCCTAAGGCACGGAGGCCGAATTCAGACCCACAGCTGTCTGCAGTGCCTCCCAACTGAAGTCTTCCCACCGGGTGACGGCCGCCATGGACGGAGGGGCCAAAGCATTCCTGGGTACGCTGTCTGTGGGTGGCCCTGAACCCTGCAAGAGGATACAGAGACGAATGAGACGTAGTTTGTACCTCTAGGAGCTCAAAGTGTCAGTGAGTGCTCCTCCAACTTCGCTACCCCAGTACAAGCAGATGATCGAGCATCGCCCACAGAGCCCAAGGCCCCGGGAGCGCTGTGCATTGGCCGCAAGTGAGCCTTTTCTCGGAAGTCTGCGATTCTGGCTCAAAATGCACGTCTGTAGAGTGCTTTTTTCCAGAGCTCCCCTAGATATATCTATATCTATATCTTTATGTGTATCTATAGATATCTCTATATCTATCTATCTATCCATCTATCTATCTAACTATCTATCTATCTATCTATCTATCTATCTATCTGTCTATGTATCTATGGATTTCTCTCTTTCTTTCTATATATAGATTTATATATATATGGTGATTTTTATAACAAAAGGCTGTGTTTTCCTTAGACATTTGAGATCAGACAGGCCGCTCCTAGCACCTCCACCTCCCCGCAGTGTGGACACCGGGCGTTCAGAGCCACAATTCAGCATGATCTCTTTTCATCCCAGAGGCCCCGGGGCTCCTTCCTAAGGCCTCGGCTCCTTCCCGCTTTCCGCAGTGGAAATCAGACTTCAGGACGGAAGCAGACACCTCCCTCTCCCTCCCCTTTCTGCCTGGGATGGTTGTAATGGTCCCCGTGGACGCATTCAAATGAAGAAATGAAAGGCTCAAAGAGCTGATCGCAAAGCTCCTAAGGCACGGAGGCCGAATTCAGACCCACAGCTGTCTGCAGTGTCTCCCAGCTGACCTCTTTCCAGCGGGTGACGGCCCCTATGGACGGAGGGGCCAAAGCATCCCTGGCTACGCTGTCTGTGGGTGGCCGTGAACCCTGCAAGAGGATACAGAGACGAATGAGACGTACTTTGTACCTCTAGGAGCTCAAAGTGTCAGTGAGTGCTCCTCCAACTTCGCTACCCCAGTACCCGCAGATGACCGAGCATCGCCCACAGAGCCCCAAGGCCCCGGGAGGCTGTGCATTTGCCGCAAGTGAGCCTTTTCTCGGAAGTCTGCGATTCTGGCTCGAAATGGACGTCACCAGAGAGCTTTTTGCCAAAGCTACCATATACATATATATGCATATATATGTTCATCTATATGCATATATATGTATATGGTGGATTTTCGAAGGAAACCTGCCTGGACCCTGCTCTACCACAGAAGACAGGCCGCTCCTCGCACCTCCACCTCCCCACAGTGTGGACACCGGGCGTTCCAGAGCCACAATTCAGCATGATCTCTTTTCATCCCAGAGGCCCCGGGGCTCCTTCCTAAGGCCTCGGCTCCTTCCCGCTTTTCGCAGTGGAAATCAGACATCAGGACGGAAGCAGACACCTCCCTCGCCCTCACCTTTCTGCCTGGGATGGTCGTGATGGTCCCCGTGGACGCATTCAAAATGAAGAATGAAAGGATCAGAGAGCTGATCGCAAAGCTCCTAAGGCACGGAGGCCGAATTCAGACCCACAGCTGTCTGCAGTGCCTCCCAACTGAAGTCTTCCCCCCGGGTGACGGCCGCCATGGACGGAGGGGCCAAAGCATCCCTGGGTACGCTGTCTGTGGGTGGCCCTGAACCCTGCAACAGGATACAGAGACGAATGAGACGTAGTTTGTACCTCTAGGAGCTCAAAGTGTCAGTGAGTGCTCCTCCAACTTCGGTACCCCAGTACAAGCAGATGACCGAGCATCGCCCACAGAGCCCAAGGCCAGGGGAGCGCTGTGCATTGGCCGCAAGTGAGCCTTTTCTCGGAAGTCTGCGATTCTGGCTCAAAATGCCCGTCTGTAGAGTGCTTTTTCACAGAGATCCCCTAGATATATCTATATCTATATCTTTATGTGTATCTATAGATATCTCTATATCTATCTATCTATCCATGTATCTATCTAACTATCTATCTATCTATCTATCTATCTATCTATCTATCTATGTATCTATGGATTTCTCTCTCTTTCTATATATATATTTATATATATATGGTGATTTTATAACAAAAGGCTGTGTTTTCCTTAGACATTTGAGATCAGACAGGCCGCTCCTAGCACCTCCCACCTCCCAAGAGTGTTGGACACCGGGCCTTCCAGAGCCACAATTCAGCATGATCTCTTTTCATCCCAGAGGCCCCGGGGCTCCTTCCTAAGGCCTCGGCTCCTTCCCGCTTTCCGCAGTGGAAATCAGACTTCAGACGGAAGCAGACACCTCCCTCGCCCTCACCTTTCTGCCTGGGATGGGCGTCATGGTCCCCGTGGACGCATTCAAAATGAAGAAATGAAAGGCTCAGAGAGCTGATCGCAAAGCTCCTAAGGCACGGAGGCCGAATTCAGACCCACAGCTGTCTGCAGTGTGTCTCCCAGCTGACCTCTTTCCAGCGGGTGACGGCCCCCATGGACGGAGGGCCCAAAGCATCCTGGCTACGCTGTCTGTGGGTGGCCGTGAACCCTGCAAGAGGATACAGAGACGAATGAGACGTAGTTTGTACCTCTAGGAGCTCAAAGTGTCAGTGAGTGCTCCTCCAGCTTCGCTACCCCAGTACCCGCAGATGACCGAGCATCGCCCACAGAACCCCAAGGCCCCGGGAGGGCTGTGCATTTGCCGCAAGTGAGCCTTTTCTCGGAAGTCTGCGATTCTGGCTCGAAATGGACGTCACCAGAGAGCTTTTTGCCAAAGCTACCATATACATATATATGCATATATATGTTCATCTATATGTATATATATGTATATGGTGGATTTTCGAAGGAACCCTGCCTGGACCCCTGCTCTACCACAGAAGACAGGCCGCTCCTCGCACCTCCACCTCCCCGCAGTGTGGACACCGGGCGTTCCAGAGCCACAATTCAGCATGATCTCTCTTCATCCCAGAGGCCCCGGGGCTCCTTCCTAAGGCCTCGGCTCCTTCCCGCTTTCCGCAGTGGAAATCAGACATCAGGACGGAAGCAGACACCTCCCTCGCCCTCACCTTTCTGCCTGGGATGGTCGTGATGGTCCCCGTGGACGCATTCGAAATGAAGAATGAAAGGCTCAGAGAGCTGATCGCAAAGCTCCTAAGGCACGGAGGCCGAATTCAGACCCACAGCTGTCTGCAGTGCCTCCCAACTGAAGTCTTCCCACCGGGTGACGGCCGCCATGGACGGAGGGGCCAAAGCATCGCTGGGTATGCTGTCTGTGGGTGGCCCTGAACCCTGCAAGAGGATACAGAGACGAATGAGATGTAGTTTGTACCTCTAGGAGCTCAAAGTGTCAGTGAGTGCTCCTCCAACTTCGGTACCCCAGTCTCCGCAGAAGACCGAGCATCGCCCACAGAGCCCCAAGGCCCCGGGAGGGCTGTGCATTTGCCGCAAGTGAGCCTTTTCTCGGAAGTCTGTGATTCTGGCTCAAAATGCCCGTCTGTAGAGTGCTTTTTGCCAGAGCTCCCCTAGATATATCTATATCTATATATTTATGTGTATCTATAGATATCTCTATATCTATCTATCTATCCATCTATCTATCTAACTATCTATCTATCTATCTATCTATCTATCGATCTATCTATCTATCTATGTATCTATGGATTTCTCTCTCTCTTTCTATATATATATTTATATATATATGGTGATTTTTATAACAAAGGCTGTGTTTTCCTTAGACATTTGAGATCAGACAGGCCGCTCCTAGCACCTCCACCTCCCCGCAGTGTGGACACCGGGCGTTCCAGAGCCACAATTCAGCATGATCTCTTTTTTCCATCCCCAGAGGCCCCGGGGCTGCTTCCTAAGGCCTCGGCTCCTTCCCACTTTCCGCAGTGGAAATCAGACTTCAGGACGGAAGCAGACACCTCCCTCGCCCTCACCTTTCTGCCTGGGATGGTCGTGATGGTCCCCGTGGACGCATTCAAAATGAAGAAATGAAAGGCTCAGAGAGCTGATCACAAAGCTCCTAAGGCACGGAGGCCGAATTCAGACCCACAGCTCTCTGCAGTGTCTCCCAGCTGACCTCTTTCCAGCGGGTGACGGCCCCCATGGACGGAGGGGCCAAAGCATCCCTGGCTACGCTGTCTGTGGGTGGCCGTGAACCCTGCAAGAGGATACAGAGACGAATGAGACGTAGTTTGTACCTCTAGGAGCTCAAGTGTCAGTGAGTGCTCCTCCAACTTCGGTACCCCAGTACCCGCAGATGACCGAGCATCGCCCACGGAGCCCCAAGGGCCCGGGAGGGCTGTGCATTTGCCGCAAGTGAGCCTTTTCTCGGAAGTCTGCGATTCTGGCTGCAAATGGACGTCACCAGAGAGCTTTTTGCCAAAGCTACCATATACATATATATGCATATATATGTTCATCTATATGCATATATATGTATATGGTGGATTTTCGAAGGAAACCTGCGTGGACCCCTGGTCTACCACAGAAGACAGGCCGCTCCTAGCACCTCCACCTCCCCGCAGTGTGGACACCGGGCGTTCCAGAGCCACAATTCAGCGTGATCTCTTTTTATCCCTGAGGCCCCGGGGCTCCTTCCTCAGGCCTCGGCTCCTTCCCGCTTTCCGCAGTGGAAATCAGACTTCAGGACGGAAGCAGACACACTCTAGCCTCACCTTTCTGCCTGGGAGGGTCGTGATGGTCCCCGTGGACGCATTCAAAATGAAGAAATGAAAGGCTCAGAGAGCTGATCGCAAAGCTCCTAAGGCACGGAGGCCGAATTCAGACCCACAGCTGTCTGCAGTGTCTCCCAGCTGACCTCTTTCCAGCGGGTGACGGCCCCCATGGACGGAGGGGCCAAGCATCCCTGGCTACGCTGTCTGTGGGTGGCCGTGAACCCTGCAAGAGGATACAGAGACGAATGAGACGTACTTTGTACCTCTAGGAGCTCAAAGTGTCAGTGAGTGCTCCTCCAACTTCGCTACCCCAGTACCCGCAGATGACCGAGCATCGCCCACAGAGCCCCAAGGCCCCGGGATGGCTGTGCATTTGCCGCAAGTGAGCCTTTTCTCGGAAGTCTGCGATTCTGGCTCGAAATGGACATCACCAGAGAGCTTTTTGCCAAAGCTACCATATACATATATATGCATATATATGTTCATCTATATGCATATATATGTATATGGTGGATTTTCGAAGGAAACCTGCCTGGACCCCTGCTCTACCACAGGAGACAGGCCGCTCCTCGCACCTCCACCTCCCGCAGTGTGGACACCAAGCGTTCCAGAGCCACAATTCAGCATGATCTATTTTCATCCCAGAGGCCCCGGGGCTCCTTCCTAAGGCCTCGGCTCCTTCCCGCTTTCCGCAGTGGAAATCAGACATCAGGACGGAAGCAGACACCTCCCTCGCCCTCACCTTTCTGCCTGGGATGGTCGTGATGGTCCCCGTGGACGCATTCAAAATGAAGAATGAAAGGATCAGAGAGCTGATCGCAAAGCTCCTAAGGCACGGAGGCCGAATTCAGACCCACAGCTGTCTGCAGTGTCTCCCAACTGAACTCTTTCCAGCGGGTGACGGCCGCCATGGACGCAGGGGCCAAAGCATCCCAGGGTACGCTGTCTGTGGTGGCCCTGAACCTACCAG
>NW_024341092.1:0-344 GCF_902729225.1 Pteropus medius
GTAAAGAAGGCGACTGGAGCTGCATTTCGAAAGTGAGGCCTCTGGAATAGAGTTTGTGATTTCGAAGGCGCATCCTCAAGCCTTCCTGGCCAAAAGGACCTCTGTCTGTGATTCGGCCCACTTTCGAACCCATCTCGAAGGCTCCAGCGATGTGTTAGCGCCTAGGCTGAAATGTCTCCCGCAGAGGCCCGGAATTTCCCTTTGAAATCCTGCTCACACTTACTTCTATTGGTGCCTTGGCATTGCTGAGAAAGCAGCTGGCAAGCAAGCCACAAGAGAAACAATTCCCAGCACGGTTCCTCATCACAATCCACGCAAGGATCTGTGATCTCCTTGCTTCTCGA
>NW_024341093.1:0-580 GCF_902729225.1 Pteropus medius
AGAAAGAAAGAAAGAAAGAAAGAAGAAAGAAAGAAAGAAAAAGGAAAGAAAATGTCTGCAAACGTTGCCAGGCGTCCCCTGGAGGGCAACGTCCTCCCCGGGGAGCACCACTGCTATGTTGTGTATGAGGTTTTAATATACATAGGATGCTAGGTATCTATACAAACGGATGGCTGAGTGCATGGATGGATGGATGGACGGATAAATATAAATACACATGGGGATATTCTGGCTACAATTTTTTATTTGCGTAGCATAGCCATTTTTTATTTGCGTAGCATAGCCATTTTCCAATGGCATTACGAGTTCTTGAAAAACAGTCTATAAAATCTGCAGGAGTTCATTGTCTGGACATCCAGGATCCTGCTGGAAATGTAGGTGGTTTCAGAGTTTTAAAACCATAGGACGCTAGAAGAATCATTTTGATCATGTAACAGCGTGCGGATATATATCTGTATCTATGTCTGTACCTATATCTATTTTGTTCTTGAGACTCAATGCCCAGAAAGGGAATTGTAGCATCAAATGGATTGCGTATATGTGACTTTTTACATGCCTTCTCCCATTTCCCTCTGGCAGG
>NW_024341094.1:0-3757 GCF_902729225.1 Pteropus medius
GGTTCACGGCCACCCACAGACAGCGTAGCCAGGGATGCTTTGGCCCCTCCGTCCATGGGGGCCGTCACCCGCTGGAAAGAGGTCAGCTGGGAGACACTGCAGACAGCTGTAGGTCTGAATTCGGCCTCCGTGCCTTAGGAGCTTTGCGATCAGCTCTCTGAGCCTTTCATTTCTTCATTTTGAATGCGTCCACGGGGACCATGACGACCATCCCAGGCAGAAAGGTGAGGGCGAGGGAGGTGTGTCTGCTTCCGTCCTGAGGGTCTGATTTCCACTACTTGAGCGGGAAGGAGCCGGGCCTTAGGAAGGGCCCCGGGGCCTCTGGGATGAAAAGAATCATTCTGAATTGTGGCTCTGGAACGCCCGGTGTCCACACTGCGGGGAGGTGGAGGTGCTAGGAGCGGCCTGTCTGATCTCAAATGTCTAAGGAAAACACAGCCTTTTGTTATAAAAATCACCATATATATATAAATATATATATAGAAAGAGAGAGAGAAATCCATAGATACATAGACAGATAGATAGATAGATAGATAGATAGATAGTTAGATAGATAGATGGATAGATAGATATATATAGAGATATCTATAGATACACATAAAGATATAGATATAGATATATCTATGGGAGCTCTGGCAAAAAGCACTCTACAGACGGGCATTTTGAGCCAGAATCGCAGACTTCCGAGAAAAGGCTCACTTGCGGCCAATGCACAGCGCTCACGGGGCCTTGGGCTCTGTGGGCGCTGCTCGGTCATCTGCTTGTACTGGGGTACCGAAGTTGGAGGAGCACTCACTGACACTTTGAGCTCCTAGGGGTACAAACTACGTCCCATTCGTCTCTGTATGCTCTTGCAGGGTTCAGGGCCACCCACAGACAGCGTACCCAGGGATGCTTTGGCCCCTCCGTCCATGGCGGACGTCACCCGCTGGAAAGAGTTCAGTTGGGAGACACTGCAGACAGCTGTGGGTCTGAATTCGGCCTCCGTGCCTTAGGAGCTTTGCGATCAGCTCTTTGAGCCTTTCATTTCTTCATTTTGAATGCGTCCACGGGGACCATTACGACCATCCCAGGCAGAAAGGTGAGGGAGAGGAGGTGTCTGCTTCCATCCTGAAGTCTGATTTCCACTGCGGAAAGCGGGAAGGAGCCGAGGCCTTAGGAAGGAGCCCCGGGGCCTCTGGGATGAAAAGAGATCATGCTGAATTGTGGCTCTGGAACGCCCGGTGTCCAACTGCGGGGAGGTGGAGGTGCGAGGAGCGGCCTGTCTTCTGTGGTAGAGCAGGGGTCCACGCAGGTTTCCTTCGAAAATCCACCATATACATATATATGCATATAGATGAACATATATATGCATATATATGTATATGGTAGCTTTGGCAAAAAGCTCTCTGGTGCCGTCCATTTTGAGGCAGAATCGCAGACTTCCGAGAAAAGGCTCACTTGCGGCAAATGCGCAGCCCTCCCGGGGCCTTGGGGCTCTGTGAGCGATGCTCGGTCATCTGCGGGGACTGGGGTACCGAAGTTGGAGGAGCACTCACTGACACTTTGAGCTCCTAGAGGTACAAACTGCGTCTCATTCGTCTCTGTATGCTCTTGCAGCGTTCAGGGCCACCCACAGACAGCGTACCCAGGGATGCTTTGGCCCCTGCGTCCATGGCGGCCGTCACCCGCTGGAAAGAGTTCAGTTGGGAGACACTGCAGACAGCTGTGGGTCTGAATTCGGCCTCCGTGCCTTAGGAGCTTTGCGATCAGCTCTTTGAGCCTTTCATTTCTTCATTTGAATGCGTCCACGGGGACCATTACGACCATCCCAGGCTGAAAGGTGAGGGAGAGGGAGGTGTCTGCTTCCGTCCTGAAGTCTGATTTCCAATGCGGAAAGCAGGAAGGAGCAGAGGCCTTAGGAAGAGGCCCCGGGGCCTCTGGGATGAAAAGAGATCATGCTGAATTGTGGCTCTGGAACGCCCGGTGTCCACACTGCGGGGAGGTGGAGGTGCTAGGAGCGGCCTGTCTGATCTCAAATGTCTAAGGAAAACACAGCCTTTTGTTATAAATATCACCATATATATATAAATATATATATAGAAAGAGAGAGAGAAATCCATAGATACATAGACAGATAGATAGATAGATAGATAGATAGATAGTTAGATAGATAGATGGATAGATAGATAGATATAGAGATATCTATAGATACAGATAAAGATATAAATATAGATATATCTAGGGGAGCTCTGGCAAAAAGCACTCTACAGACGGGCATTTTGAGCCAGAATCGCAGACTTCCGAGAAAAGGCTCACTTGCGGCCAATGCGCAGCGCTCCCGGGGCCTTGGGCTCTGTGGGCGATGCTCGGTCATCTGCTTGTACTGGGGTACCGAAGTTGGAGGAGCACTCACTGACACTTTGAACTCCTAGAGGTACAAACTACGTCTCATTCGTCTCTGTATCCTCTTGCAGGGTTCAGGGCCACCCACAGACAGCGTACCCAGGGATGCTTTGGCCCCTCCGTCCATGGCGGCCGTCACCCGGTGGGAAGACTTAAGTTGGGAGGCACTGCAGACAGCTGTGGGTCTGAATTCGGCCTCCGTGCCTTAGGAGCTTTGCGATCAGCTCTCTGAGCCTTTCATTCTTCATTTTGAATGCGTCCACGGGGACCATCACGACCATCGCAGGCAGAAAGGTGAGGGCGAGGGAGGTGTCTGCTTCCGTCCTGAAGTCTGATTTCCACTGCGGAAAGCGGGAAGGAGCCGAGGCCTTAGGAAGGAGCCCCGGGGCCTCTGGGATGAAAAGAGATCATGCTGAATTGTGGCTCTGGAACGCCCGGTGTCCACACTGCAGGGAGGTGGAGGGGCGAGGAGCGGCCTGTCTCCTGTGGTAGAGCAGGGGTCCACGCAGGTTTCCTTCGAAAATCCACCATATACATATATATGCATATAGATGAACATATATATGCATATATATGTATATGGTAGCTTTGGCAAAAAGCTCTCTGGTGACGTCCATTTTGAGCCAGAATCGCAGACTTCCGAGAAAAGGTTCACTTGCGGCAAATGCACAGCCCTCCCGGGGCCTTGGGGCTCTGTGGGCGATGCTCGGTCATCTGCGGGTACTGGGGTAGCGAAGTTGGAGGAGCGCTCACTGACACTGTGAGCTCCTAGAGGTCCAAACTACGTCTCATTCGTCTCTGTATCCTCTTGCAGGGTTCACGGCCACCCACAGACAGCGTAGCCAGGGATGCTTTGGCCCCTCCGTCCATGGGGGCCGTCACACGCTGGAAAGAGGTCAGCTGGGAACACTGCAGACAGCTGTGGGTCTGAATTCGGCCTCCGTGCCTTAGGGGCTTTGCGATCAGCTCTCTGAGCCTTTCATTTCTTCATTTTGAATGCGTCCACGGGGACCATCACGACCATCCCAGGCAGAAGGTGAGGGCGAGGGAGGTGTCTGCTTCCGTCCTGAAGTCTGATTTCCACTGCGGAAAGCGGGAAGGAGCCGAGGCCTTAGGAAGGAGCCCCGGGGCCTCCTGGATGAAAAGAGATCATTCTGAATTGTGGCTCTGGAACGCCCGGTGTCCACACTGCGGGGAGGTGGAGGTGCTAGGAGCGGCCTGTCTGATCTCAAATGTCTAAGGAAAACACAGCCTTTTGTTATAAAATCACCATATATATATAAATATATATATAGAAAGAGAGAGAGAAATCCATAGATACATAGATAGATAGATAGATAGATAGATAGATAGTTAGATAGATAGATGGATA
>NW_024341095.1:0-9913 GCF_902729225.1 Pteropus medius
GCGGCACATCCTGCCAACTGTTTCCCAGACACCCGGTAAGTGGGACTGCGCCGGACCCCGCTGATCTACCCCCGGGAGGGCGGCATGGAGCAGCGGCCTCTGAGGTTGCGGGGAGAGCACAGGGGGTCTGGCCCAAGACCCCGCACCCCTTGGGGACCAAGGAGGAGCCGGGCCCCCAGCACCGGTGGCGAGGGCGCATTTGCTTCCCAGGCTGGGCCCGTCCTGGGCAGAGGGTGAGGGTGTGGGGAGAGCTGGCAGGCACTGCGTGTGCACGGGTGCGTGCGTGTGCGCGTGTGTGCGCGTGTGCGCGTGTGCGTGCGTGTGTGTCCCTACCCCTCCCGCACTGCTATCCGTGTGTTCCCTCTGCCGTCACAGCTGCGGCCGTCGCTGGCTGTAGTTACTCAGGTGGTGCGGGCCGGGACGCAGCCGTCACCTGGGGCAGGGACCTTCCACCTACCTCCCAGTCTTCGCTCTGCCGTGGGCAGAGGCCCCAAACCCACCCCGGGTTCCGCTGTGCACCCCCTTCCAGGTGGCACGCACGAACCCTCGGGCACCATGCTGACGGAGCTGGAGAGCGCCATGAACAACTTCATCGACATCTTCCACAAGTACTCCCTGGAGAAGGGCAACTACCACGCCCTCTACAGGGACGACCTGAAGAAGCTGCTGGAGGCCGAGTGTCCTCAGTACATGAAGGTGCAGAGGGGCTGGGCGTGGCCGGGGCGCGGCTGGCCCCCCAGGTCCACGGCCCTGCCTCTCCCCTTACACTCTGCTTCCTCCTCACTCTTGACAGAAGAAGGATGCGGACACCTGGTTCAAAGAGCTGGATGTCAACAAAGACAGCGCCGTCAACTTCGAGGAGTTCCTGGCGCTGGTGGTGAAGGTGGGCGTGGCGGCCCACGAGGACATCCACAAGGAGGAGCACAACCAGTAGCACAGATGGCTGGCCCCGGGCTGTCCCTGGAGGAGAATAAAGGAGTTGATACCTCAGGCTCCTCTTGGTCTCTTGCTTTCCTGTCATGCAGGGAGGTCCCCCGGGAAGAAAACCAGACCTCTGCCGTCCCCACCCTGCATCTCTCACGGTCCCCCGTGCTTACCACTGCCTGGAGTCTCCCCACGGTCCCCCCAAACTACTTCTGACTCTCATCTGGCCCCGGCCTCAGTCACTGGCTCTAGGACTTAAAGATTCTAAAATGTCCAAGACACTATAGCTGATGATCTTCCTACTTGTCCCCAAGTGGGTGATCGGGGAACAGGGGGGTGTAAAGGAAACATTCTCTAAACGACACGTGAACACCCAGATATGACCCTTGGGGAATCGGGGCGTAGCTGTGCAGAAGTGTGTGTGTGCGTGTGTGTGCGTGTGCGACAGAGGCTGATTCGGTGCGTGCCGTGACTGTAGGTGGGTGTTCAGAGTCCCACAGTGCGTGACACTAAGGGCCCCTTGTCCCCACACTTGTAACTTCTTAGAGGTTCCGGAAATGTCTCTTCTCTCCCGACTCGATTAAATACGGAAGGAAGGGGCCGCCGGGCCAGGCCGCTCACGCCGAGCGCAGGGCACTCAGTCGCTGCCCCGCATGGCGGATGCCGTGGTGACGGCCTGGCCCGCGGGGAAGCCATCCCCCGGGCCCCCGGGGCCGAGTGTCCGTGCTGTGCCTTGGGGAACTTTCCGCTGTCTCCCCTGGGGTGGTGGGGGTGTTGGTGATGGGAAAGGGGGTGGGGGGCTGTCCCAGGATCTCTAAGCCAGGGTTCTTCACTTGGCCTGTCTGTGCAGCCCTGGAAGGGAGCTTGAGTCGCAGGAGCCGTCTGGAGCGTGTGCAGAGGCGCATCCCTCCCGGCTTTCCTCAGATGCTCAAAGGGTCCGAGGGCCCCTAACGGTTAAGGCTCACGTCCCACTGAGGGGTTTCAGGGGTTCTGCGGGGGGCAGTGGTTCCCTCATGGTTGTTTTGTGGGTGGTCAGGCTCTGTGGGGACACGGGCTGCTAAGGTCCCGTGAGTTCCTCTTCAGCCACCCTCACCCCTTCCCCGCTTTCCTGGGAAGCTGGGGGTGCACTGTGCGCGGAGGCGGAGGCCGGCTCGGGTCCCTGTGTGTGCAGGAGGCGCTGAGCTCTGCACAAGCACAGCAGGGTCCCTTCAAGCCTCTGTGGGCTGATGGTGTGCTTGGGACCCCGGGGGCCTGGGCTGAAGAGGACCCCGCTCTGTGGGGGCTTGGGGGGAGGGGCACTCTGGAGAAGCCAGAAGTGTTTTGTGCCCAAGAGTTGAAGAGGAGGTGACTGACTCCCCAGGATTTCAGCAGGAACAAGCCCCTCCCTCCAATGAAATGCTGCTCAGATTAACTGGCTTTTAATGCTAAAGGTGACTCACTCCAGGCCCTCGGCTTTTGCTTGTAGAAGACTAATCATGGAGGAAGAGGTGACAGCTCACACCCTTGTTCCCTGACCAAGGCTTTAATTGCAGCTGGTTTTACTGTCAGCTAACAGGATTACAGTTAGGACGTAAAATGGGCGGGAGGGGACAGCCCAATGACCCGACACGGGACGGGGCCTGCTGCGCAAGGGACACGGTCGCTACCTTCTCGGTTTCCCTGCAGGCTCCTCCGGCAGCCCCCAGAGAGGCCACCTGTCAGGAGCACGGTGCCCCCTGCACTGTGACAACGGGGCCACGTGGGTCTCCCTGGGGGCACCTGAAAGCCAGTGGCCGGCCCGAGGCGAACAGCAGCGGGAGAGGGTGACGGGGTTAACGCGGCCGCAGGACGCCCGTGGGGCGTTCGGGGACAGAACAGGGGAGTACGGCCAGGCCAGAGCTGGCGCGTGTGCGTGTGTGTCCGGGGCACGTAGGGGGACACGCCCCCATGTCCTCGACCCTCCCCGACAGCGCTCCGTGGGACCGGCCACCAACGGAGTCTTTGGGGAAGATTTGCCACGATGAGTCTGTTTGTCTTTAGTGGAAAGTCCGAGGGGTCTGCCGGCTCTGAGCCTGCTGGGGAGCCGTGAGGTCCCTGCTGGGGGCTGTGAGGAATCCCTGCTAGGGGGGCCGTGGGGGGTCCTACTGGGGGCCGACCGCCGGGGGGCATGGGGACCGTGGGGGAGGGTCCCTGCTGCTGGGGGCCGTGCTGGGGGCATGGGGGGACCGTGGGGGTCCTGCTGGGGGAGCCGTAGGGGGCCATGGGGGGTGCGTGGGGGTCCTGCGGGGGCCGTGGGGCATGTTGGCATGCTCGTGCAGTTGCCCTACAATGATGGGCACTGGCTGAGAAGAATCTCGTTGGGGCTGAGCCAGCAGCAGTTGGCACCGCGCTCATGGCTCGGTGGGGGCGGTGGCTCCACTGGCCCTGGTTCCCGGGAGAGGGAAGTAGGGGTGACGGGGGTGTCACTGGCAGGTCCACGAAGGGGGCGGCTGGGGATCGTGCTAGAAGACTGTGCGTGTGACAGGAACCAGTGAGCAGAGGCAGACGCGGCTCGCAGCCCAGACCAAGGTGATGTGGTTTCCTGTTTCCTCAGCTATGGAAGAACAGGGCAGGGGAAGTTGAGAAATACGTAGCTGGGCAGGAAGCCCCATGCAACCCCCATGCAACCCCGGGCCCACGGAAGAGGCTTCCCAGCCCAGGCAGATCGGCCTGCTGAGAGATCCGGAGGGTGACCTGCTGAAACCCGCCTCTCCAGCCAGGCTCTCCGCCCGGGATCCTGGCTTCAGCCTGGCTCCTCACGGCTGTGACAAAGACCCTAAAGGCCACAGAGAAACCTGGAGTTGGGCGGTTACGCCCAGCAGCTGAGCAGACAGCTTATTCCAATGGGAAGGACTCCCTCAGCCATCGCCCTGCTTGGGAGCCAGACCCCAGCCTCGCTTCTGGCCTCCTGGGGGACCCAGCCCAGCTTCAAATGGGCCAAAGAAGGCAGGGGACGCCCCAGGCACTAACCGGGCCCCCGTGGGGTGTCATTGCCAAAGGAAAAAAGCCATCTCAAGCCCGGAGAAAGACAAAATGGCCATGGCTTAAGTGTTTGTGCTCACGCCGGGTTCTGTCAGAACGAACCTGCCCCGGGCACCCCTCTGCCCAGGGCTCGCTAGGCCGGGCGGGCCCCAGAGCCTGGGCTCCTGCGGGTTTTTTTTTCCTGGTGTGAGCAATCCTCCAGACAATAGAGCAGGAGGCTTGGCATTTTGATTTCCCTAAACTCTTAGGTGTTCCGGGAACAACTCCCGGCCCCTCCCAGGTTGGGGAGACTTCACTCCATCCTTAGGGGCCGTAGAAGGACCCTCGAGAACCATTCCCCGATTTGCGAAAGCGCGGCAGGAACCGGGGGCTCGGGGCAGGGGCACGGACCTTCGGCAGCCCGCCCCGCTCTCGGCGGACGGAAGCTGCCCTGTCTCTGCGTTTCGTCACCCGCTTTGTCTCTCCTTCTGAGTTACGGTTCCTCTTGCAGAATTTTTGGGACTGTGCCCCGGCCAAGCCGTGAGGGGCTCAGTTCTTCCCGTGAAGCTATTCGGATCGCTGCGGGACGACACGCTCGCTGGCCGGTAGCCCTGGGTTTGCTCTGGTGGCCGAGGGGCCTTTCCCACTCCTGCCTCTGGGACGGCCCAGCTCGCGGCAGGATAGAGGGGCCACGCTCAAGGACTCGGAGACATCGGCCACTCCGCGTCCCCCCCTCCAGGAAAAGGCTCAGAAACGTAGGGATTCACGCGCTGAGGCAGGGGCCGCAAAGGTCATTTTTGATGTACTTCTCTCTTCCGTCATGAATTCCGGGTCTCGCGGAGAACGAAGTCGGTGACAAATTCGGAAGGTGCTTTACCTGCCTCCGTCTCCTCCAGGACGTTCTGCCGTCCAAGGCCCTTGAGACACGGCTCGTCCCAGCGCTCACGTTTGACAGTCGACATCTCATCTGGCCCCACAGACCAAACTCCCCATACGGTCACAGCTACCGTCGCAAAAAAGCAGCGAGTCCAGTTCCGGGGGCATCGACTGACCCGTGAGACGGCCGGGTGTCTTCCGAGGAGCCCCGAAGGCAGCAGCCGCGTCGTCGGCCGCCACAGCCACGCGCGTTTTGTTTGCCCCGTTGGTTTCTCGTCTCCACAGCCCCTACCAGGGGGAACCCTGGTGTCTCCTTCCCCGGCCGAGCGCTCGCACAGGCGGGGGGGTGGGGGGGTCTGGGGATCCGTTCTGCTCTTGTGAACGGGGGTGAGGGGACGGGGGGCGCAGCCAGCGGCAGCCTCTTTTCCGGTTGCTTCTATTTGCTCTAGGAGCTGGTGCTGAAGACCAGGCATCTCATGTCTGCAGATGGCGCAGGTCCACCGGGCACTGGTGTCCCCCGGGGAGCGTGTCCGCTCCTGTGCATGTGTCCAAAGCACCGGGAAGGCGAGGGGCAGAGGGGCTTCCGTTGACAGCTCTCACGTTCCTGTGGCTTCTTGGTCACGTAACTGACTTCAGGACCTTTCCCTGGCTGTGGGTGTGGGCGGGGCGGCTCTCTCGGCCCCTGTCTCCGGGTGATTCTTGTCCCCCTGTGGGTCAGCAGTGCCCCGGCTACCTGCGCACGGGGGTCAGAGGTCAGGCGTCTCGATGCCATTGCCCAGCAGAGCAAAATAGCGCTGCCAGCTCGGAAACACGTGTGGCAGTCCTGTCACCGAGGGTGCCGTTCCTGCTGGCCGAGCGGCTCATTGTATCTGCCACTGTGTGTGTATGTGTGTGTGGGGGGGCGGTCTCTGTTATAAGCCCTCCTGGCCCCCAAAAGTCTCTGCAGTCCTTTTTAGAAAAAAAAAAACAAAACTCAACAGTTTTATTGAGATAAAGTACACATACCACACTAGTCACCCAATTAAAGTGTTTTGCCTTTCTGAAGATAGTCAGCTTTTTCCAAAATCCGTCCTGTGAGAGCGAGTCATGGTGTCGTACTGGAAAGCAGCTCACTGCAAGGGGCAGGGGGTTCATCCTGGGGCACCGGGAGCCCCGTGGTGTGGTGATCACTCCCGCGGGCCCACAAAACTGGGTGCCCACCGTCGGAGCTGGGCGCCTGCCCCTGGCTCCAGTGGAGTCTCTGCTGGGCCTGGGGCTGAACAGCTCATTTCAGGCTCCGAGCCAGTGGAGCGGTCACTTAGATCTAGGCACAGTGTGGGCGGACCCCCAGACCACGTCTTCACCCATGGGGCGCTCGCCTGCCGGGTCACGGGCTTCCCCAGTTCTGCGGTCCCGCAGGCTGGGGTGGGGGCCCCGCCTGCCTGCTGGGGAAGCTGGCTTGCTGTCCTCGTCCCCTGAGGTGGGGTGCAGGCCGACTCCCCTCTGGGTGCCCGCCCCTCCTGTGCTAGCCAGCCCGGCTCTCGGGGATGTAAAGGCAGGCTCGCGGGATGGGCTCGGTCACGGCAAAGTGGCCGTCTGTCCCACGGGTGGAGCGAAAGGGTGGCCATTCCCATCGTTTCAAGACCCTCAGGGCTGCCTCAGAAGCAGCCCCTCCTGGACCTTCGGAGCGTCAGCAGGTCCCGCTGGACGAGGCGCTGGCGGTTCTCGGGGTCCCGGCCTGGTGCCTGGGCCCTTAGCCTCCTTCTCGGGCACGCTGTGTCCCTCGTGCTTTGGACGAGAGCCGTCCCCTCCCCTTCTGGAGCTGGCCTCAGGGACCGCGTGAAGCCGGAATCCCTGAGCGCAGGCCCCTGTGTGACGGCGCCTCAGCCTGGCCGGGCCTGCCCCACGCTCCCTTGGGCTCTGGCCCCTTTTCCGGGGGCTGTGGGGCGCAGGACTTAGCAGCACTGGCCGTCTCTCCAAGTTCCTAGGAAATCCCCTGGGGCCACAGAGCTCTTCACAGCTCTGGGCACGCAGGGCCTGGCTTCCTCCCCACCCCACGGTGGTGGACGTGCTCCCCGCACGCACCCGTGGAGGCCCCGCGGGGCGTCGCCCTCCCTTCTCAGATGCCTGCTGCTCACATGCTCTCCTGCCAAGTTCCCAGGCCTCTCTGGGACACCTGCTGCCCGGAGGCCGGCACGTCATCTCCTGTCAGCCACCTCACCGGCCCTGCTGCCCCCCCGAGGGTTGGCTCGGAGCCACAGGTGGCCTCGCTCCCAGCCCCGTGCACCCGGGCGCTGTGGGCCAGCCTCTCCTCCTCCTGGAAGGGGGTCAGTGTCTTCAGAGACTCAGAGACTGAGGGAGAGATGCTAGGACATCATTCTCGAAGCGCTTGGCAGGCTCGCCTGGGGCCCTCAGACGATTACCTCCTCCAGCCAATAAAACGTTCCTTATTTTCCTTCTCTGCTCTCTGGGGTATTTGCCAGCCACCTGGTGTCTGTCCAGGAGCCTGAAGGCATCTGTAAATGCACAGGTTTTATTTATGGTTTTATTTCATCTCATGATAAACTTACGTGCTACGGATAGGTTTGTTTCAAGACTTGTCTCGTGACCATTACTGTTTAGTGGGTGTAAAGTGACAGTTACACAGATGAGTAAGTTCTGGACACCTGCTGGTCCTCATGGCGCCTGGAGTTTGCCAGGATTGTGCACTTACACGCTGCTCAAAGGGGGTTGATGTCATGCGAAGTGTTCTCACCACAGAGAAACGAGCGTAGCGGAGGGACGTGGGCAGCTCTGGAGGTGACGGCTGTGCTGATTACGGCAGAGGCGGGACACGGGTCGCATGTGTCCAAACTCTTCCGACCGTGCACTTTCCGTAAATCGATTACACCTCGACGAAGCTGGGAAGAAACAGGTGTTTTCACTGAGAGAGGAAGAGGAAGCGGCGTCCTGGACCGCCTTCGCCAGACCCGACTGCCCGGGTGAGCTCAGCCTCGTCCCACCCCGTTGACTGACCTGGAGGAACAGAGCGGCCACGGTGCTGCGCAAGCGGCATGGAACCCGGAATACCGTCGTGACATGATTCACGGGTTCGGGGTGGAACCCCACCTCACCGTCTCGTTTCCCTTGCCCGTCGCTCATGCACCTACCTGCCCAGCTCCTCCTCCTGCGGCCTCCCCACCCCTGAGCTGCCGGATCACCCTGGGCTTCCTTGCTCCGTTGCTGGGGTCTGCTGCGCTTCCACGCGAGGGGACAGCTGCCTCCCGTGGCTGGAGGCGTGGCCTCTGAAGCCCGTCTGTGCCGTGTTAGGGCTGCAGGGTGGTCTGGTCCCATCCAGGCCTCAGGGGTGCCCGTGGGGGACGGGGGGCCCCCCCGCTGCTTTCAGACCAAGTTGCCATGGTAACAGGGCTGACCAAACCAAAGCATGGGAGCGGGGGTCTGTGGGATTGGACGGAGGTCCCCGGGCTAGACTCGAACAGGTTTCATCGCGGAGGCCTCGATAACCGCTCCTCGCCTTGGTGCCTTCGTCGTGATCACCCTCATCCACCTTGGTAGCTCTTTCTAGAACTGAGGGTGAAGCCTATATGTACTTAGTTGAAACAAGAAGCCAGGCCTGCGGGTCCCTTGCCCTGACACCTCCCCCGCCCCCGCCTCGCCAGGCGCCTCTTCAGACGGACCCTCCCCAGACTGTAAGCTCGGCGGGGTTAGGACAATGTCTGTCCTGGTCACGGTGGCCTCCCCAGCAGCGGTTGGCAAATACAGGGCTGGGAGGCGTGTGCCCGGGGCGGGGGTTGGGGGGAGGGAGAGGAGAACCCACATGGGCCCCCCTCCCTCATCATGACTCAGAGGCCAGGGCCGGTCCCAGGCTCCCTCCCCACCTCCGGCCCAGACTCTCCCAGCCTTCCAAGCGATGTCACCTTTGTTTCCTCTGTCCTCGTTTGCCTGGGGAGGCGGGCTTTAGAGAGGGTGCCCCTGCAAGGGCAGACTCGGGGCTGACCTGGGGGCGAAGCCGCTTTGGTGGGCTGCCGCCCCGCCCCATCCGGCCACCCCGCCCTGCCTTCGACTCTGCTGTGCCCCCCACCCCCACGTCTTGACTGTGATTAACAGAGCAACACGGTAGCCACGAGTAGTACTTTCTTAGGGTAACTTTTAATTTCGATGTAATTTTGATTCGATGTACTTTAGTTTGATAGAATTCCAAACTTACGGAACAGCTGCAAGCATAGCACAAGAATCTCCCACGGACCCTTCACTCTGATTTGCCGGCTTAACCCACCGTTTCTTCACGGTGGATTCACAGCGACCCTTTGCAGTCACCTCGATGTGCTTGTCAGGATGGTTCCAGGGTCACGTCCAGCGCCCGTCTCCTGAAGGGGACGGCGTCTCTCCCGCCTTAGAGCACGCATCTGTTTCCAGTCGGGTTCCAAGAGTTAGAACGGATTCATGTTTTCAATAGTTAAAATGTTTTCTCATGAGCTAAGTTCTCCGCTGTTGTCACCGTATTTTGACGACTTTATTCGGGGAGCTGCGAAAGCAAATCTGTATCGATTTGGCTCAAAATTTACTAGAGAAGTTTGTCTCTTGTGTGGTACGCTATCGCTATTTGTCCGTAGTGACTTTGGATGCAGCAGTATTTTTTTAAAAATAAAGCCATGGATTATTTTTTAGAGGAAGTTGCAGGTTTACGGAAACTCGAGCAGGACGGGCAGAGCCCCCACGGACCCCGCGTCCCCCACGTCCCGTTGTCAGTGACTCGCACTCCTGTCGTACGTTCGTGACAATCGTGGGTAAGGGCGAAAGAAAAACAAGTTTGAACCTCACGCTTGCCTGTCTTCAAGCCCTTCCTCACCAAGGGTCACAGCTGAGCCTCATGGCGACCTGACCCGGGAGCTAAACGAGGCCATAAACGAGGCCAATAAGAGGACCACCCAGATGCAGAGGTCAAGGGCTTGCCCCAGGGCCCTGAGCTGACCCTGCCCCGCTTCCCGGGGAAGGAAGAGGTTCAAAGATAAAAGAATTTTTAAAAAGATCGGTCAAGAATTGACTGCATCTGAAAAAAAACCGGGAGAAATATATCAGGGCCCCAGAGAAGATTGTCTACGTCTAAAAATTATGCTTCTGTCCAGACCCCTCCCTTCCCCTGCCGGACGGCCTG
>NW_024341096.1:0-551 GCF_902729225.1 Pteropus medius
ATGTTACCTGTGCTAAAGACTTTGAGCTTAAACAGTTTAGAAAACTGTAAATAATACAATAAAATCTCCTGGTCTTTTCATAAAATTAACCACGATTATGTTTCTAATGTCTTCTTTCAAAAAAAAAATTATGCAAATATGAATGTACTTATCTCCTTTTCTGTTTTCAAAATTGCTAACAACAGAGAAGATCAAACTCAACACACTTCTGCATCTCGTTTTCACAATATTCTTGGATCTGGGCCATACAGCTACATGTCACTCTTTAAAAACACCTTGCATAGATAGGTCATTGCTCACCAGGTAATCGTGGGAATTTAAGATAAGACAGCATGCACCTCCACAGCAGCCCTGTAAAGCAGACTGCTGGGTGCAGATTTTCACTGCCCTGTGATGCACATCCCACGGGGACAATTGACTCCACATGTCTAGGACCAAGCCACGGCCCCAGAGAGGTGGCCAAGTGTCTGCCAGAGACTCTGGACCTGAAACAAATGTCTCTACATTTTGAATCAATTGTTTTCAATTATTTGTCTTAGCTCCTGGCAAAT
>NW_024341097.1:0-681 GCF_902729225.1 Pteropus medius
CCCGCACTGCCGTGTGACCGTTCTGGGCCCCGGGGTGCAGACAAAGCCTGCCGGGGTGCGAGGAGTCCAGGCCAGCTTGTAGTGGGGCTGCCTGGTGTCCTACCGCCTGTGGCCTTGTGCCCACCTGTCCACCCCGCCTGTAAGAGGGCGTGATGCCTGGAGGGGCCACGGCTGTCCTGCACACACGGTCACCCGCGGGCCCACTGATGATGCCGTGAGACCCGCCCCCGAGCCTGTAACCCAGGTGGGGCGGGGGGGAGAGGGGCTCCTGTCACTGCTCTGGGGACAGAGGACTATAGCACTGACAGTGCCCAGGAACGGCCTGAGCTCCTGGAGATGGCGGCAGAGGTCCTGGCGGTGGGGACGAAACGCATGCACGGCCAGAATGCGCATGGTTTCCTGCCAACCACCTGCGGTGACCTCCGTCACCGAGAGGCCAGCCCCCTTTCGGCTCAGACTAGCACGTCCCCCTAACCCCACCGGCCGTGCCCCACACTCTGCGAGGGATCGTGGAAATTCCTCACGGTTCCCTCTGCTCGCTGGGTCCCCGTGCTTGACCCCAGCTCCTCCGGGCGCCCTCGGCTTCTTCCTTGAACTGGGAACCTTTGGAGGGGTTAAGAGACCCCGTTTCTTGTACAAATGAAAGGTAAGTGACTGGCGAGGTGTCAGTCACGGACCACC
>NW_024341098.1:0-402 GCF_902729225.1 Pteropus medius
TAACACTAACACTAAACACAACCCTAAGCCTAACACTAACGATAACCATAAACACTAACCCCAATCAAACATTAAACCAAACCCTATCACTAGCAGAAACCTAGCCCTAGCACTAACACTAAACCTAACCCTACCCTAACTCCAATCCTAACCCTAAACCTAACCCTAAATTGTACACAAAAAACCATAACCCCCACCCCTTACCCTAAACGTAACCTTAACCCTTACTTTAACTCTAAAACTAAACCTAACCCTATTCTAACTATGACCCTAAATTTTACACTAACAATATAACTAACCCTAACCCCATACCGTAATCCTAAACCTAAACGATAGCTAAAACTAACCCTAAAATTAACCCTATCTCTAAGCATAACCCTAACCTACACAAACTCTAAAACT
>NW_024341099.1:0-382 GCF_902729225.1 Pteropus medius
TCAGGACGGAAGCAGACACCTCCCTCTCCCTCACCTTTCTGCCTGAGATGGTCGTAATGGTCCCCGGGGACGCATTCAAAATGAAGAAATGAAAGGCTCAAAATGCTGATCGCAAAGCTCCTAAGGCACGGAGGCCGAATTCAGACCCACAGCTGTCTGCAGTGTCTCCCAACTGAACTCTTTCCAGCGGGTGACGGCCGCCATGACGGAGGGCCAAAGCATCCCCGGGTACACTATCTGTGGGCGGCCCTGACCCCTGCAAGAGGATGCAGAGACGAATGACACGTAGTTTGTACCTCTAGGAGCTCAAAGTGTCAGTGAGTGCTCCTCCAACTTCGCCACCCCAGTACCCGCAGATGTCCGGGCATGGCCCACAGAGCCC
>NW_024341100.1:0-721 GCF_902729225.1 Pteropus medius
GGATCTGGAGAATGTGGGACAATGTCCTCTCGAGAAAGTTTGAAGAGAGAGCAAGAGTCAGCATTGACAGATACTTGAAAAAGTAGCCAGGGGCTCAAAAAGGCTATGTAAGTGTGAATGGCAATGCTTTCTTTGAATTTAATAAAGTTAACTCAGCAACTTCATCAAATTGGCTTTTTCTCCTGCATCCTCTATCTCTGTTGATGGTGCCCTTGTCCATCCAAAAGAAACATCAAAGAAGACACAAATCTAGGGTCCTTTCTTGCCCTTTTTTTAGTGTAGGAACACCTTTGGGAAATCCCCTACATGGGACTCACAATGGTTATCTCATTTGCCCCCCCGCCGCCCCCGGCCAGGTTTATTCTTTGCCTTTCTCTTCCTGTCTCAAGAGGCAGACTACTGTGAATCGAGTAACCCAGGCTCCCCTCTTGGCTAGTTTACTACTGGGTTAAAGAGCCAATGAGAGGAGGACATTGAAGGGATGGAAAAAGGGAGAGGTCAAAGTGTTCATTCCCTGCTCATTTGTGCTTCAGCACTTGGATCTGGCAGTGACTGCATCTCTCCACTAGGGCAGTTTCCTGCCAGGTGGCAGGCCTCTCCTCCAGTAGGTCCAGCTCACGCTGGGCTTGGTTAAGGCCCCTCCTTCAGCCTTCTCAGGCCGAGCGATAAAGAGTGATAAAGCCTTCTTGCTATTCTCCAGGTGCCTCAGCATCCTTGTTCC
>NW_024341101.1:0-6692 GCF_902729225.1 Pteropus medius
CTCAGACCTTGACCGAACTAGGGAAGTATTGTTGCGTCCAGCCTTCCACTAGTTTTCTTTAGGGCCCACTGACAGACAGATCCAAGTGCAGTCTGACTCACCGGCGAAGCTGCTCCAGATGGCTCATGCCCAATTGTTACAGAATTGAACCTTTTGTCCACCCGCCCTCCTGAGCGAGTCCGCTTGGCGTCCGGGGCTGAGGAACATCTCTCAGCGGCCCTCCCCGGGACGGGGCAGGTCCTTGCCCAGGGTGGCCGGGGTCGCGGGTCTTAGGAGATGTCTCCCTCTGGAGAGATCTCCCCCTCTGGAGAGATCTCCAAATGTTGTGGCGCGATCAATTCTAAGACCCACGGAGCCAATTGAGATGAATTATGAGCCTTTATTAGCCCAGCCCGGTGACTGACTCTCTACCACACAGGGTTCGAGATCAGCCTCGAGCTCCCAAAAGAGGCAGTTTACAAAGCCTAGCCACACCCCAGTTAACATCAAACAAGCAAGCAGATTACAGAAGCAGAAGTTGGCCCTTAGCATATCTTTGCCCAGAACCACACCCTTAACAAACCAAGATCGAGGCCCTCCAGACCTGCAAGGTTTTTACTGCCTAAGGTCACCTGGAGATGATTCTTGTATTCTGACAGCTAAAATTGGCGCCCTTTTGTACCTTGCTCCTTCTCTGCTCAGTCCCAGTTATTGGGCACCTTAAAGACCTCTGGCACCAAGGCAGTCTTCAGGGTTTAATGTACTTAAGAGTTTTGAGACGGACTCGTGGTTTCGCACAGCCGTCCCTGATAATAAGTTATTCTGGCGTTGGTCAGCTGCTTATGTTCTTGACTATTTGTTAATGGAATTACGGTATGGGGAACCTTTACATTTAAACCTAGCACTCAGAACTGACAGAATTCAGCTGCCCCGCAAAACTTACTGACTCCTTTTTGATGTTTGGCCGCGGCTACTGTGTTGAGGGTCCACTTACAAATCATCGATTGACCCCCCCTGCTTCTATTGCGACTGTTCCTAGTCTGATTGTCCTTCGGCCCAGTCTTCTTTGACGACTGGCTCAGGTTGACGTCTTCAATTCTCTGGCCCTTTTGGACTTACAGTTTCCCTGCGATGAGGGCACTCGTTCTTCCAACGGCCGATCTCTCTCTCTACAGAAGGCACATTGGTTACGGCGTAATTTCCTTTTGGTTTCTTTCTGCCCTGTGGGAGCAGCCGTTTGTCGCACTAGACCTGGGTTCCCTAATGCAGCTGCCAACAGGGACGCCTTCTGCTTTCCCCGTTTGTCAGTTACCTCCTGGTGTATCTCTGCTGTTTTTGACACATTTGTTGACTTCCTAGCCCCAGCCTTTACCTCTAATTTAGACTTTTCACAATGTTTTCCCTCTAGTGGGGATCTCACGAGCTTTCTAATAAAAGGGACAGGAATCATTCTAACCTGGCCGTCTTGTTTCCGGGCACTCCACCACTGTTCTTCGGGCTTTCGTATTATCGAGTCGAACTTGAACGAGACGGGAGGCATGGTGTCGGGCCAGGGCTCTTGGGCCGTAGGGGGCGGCAAAGGCACTGATGGTAGAGGCCTGTCTGGCAATTGATAGTAAAGTGGCCTCTCGGGGACTGACGGAGCTACTGGGATGTACAGCGCTCATTAGATAGAATCTGCCTTAGGGCCCCTGGGTGAATTACTTTTGTTGGCGCCTCCTTGTCCTTTCGCCTAGCCAGGCGGGACACAAATGCCCTATTCTGTCCCTGCCTATTTGTGCCGAACCGGACCCAAGGGAGCAGTATAGTAGCGGTCTGCAGCCATGTGTCTATGTACGGAACTTGGTCTAGATATCCTGGGGTCCCTGTCACTACCCAATACACTGCTCTCACTGTGGGGAGGTCTAAGGTCCCTTCTGAGGGCCAACCCACCTCTAAAGTGGGCCATTCGAGCTCACAAAGAATACAAAGCTTTTCCGAGGTCAGCATGACCCTATACTCCTCGGAGAAACCCTCCTTAAAATTTTCCAACATACAATCTGAGACAGTTGGCTTAGTGGAACTCCCCCCATATTTGCAGGGAGCTTCCTTTGAGAAGTAGGCACAGAGGCCAGTGTTAGTATATTCTCCAAAGTCCTAGAAATCTAGTTAAAGCAATGCAAAACACTAAAATTGTTTTGAGGAAATACAGAATCTGAGTTTTCTTCACGGAAAACCTTTTCGTAACATTTGCATCAGACCAATAGTCTAAAGAACATTAAAAACAATTTCAGGTTTGTATTTTTTTTTTTTTTTTTGCATCGGCTTGCTCTCGGCATTTAAATTTCCAACCTTGTTTCACTTTATTACATAAAATTTCCCCTCAGAATTTCTTCACCAACCTTCTCCTACACCTTCCCCCTCACAAGATTTCCTCTCAAGGTTTCCCTTCACAGACCTTCTACTACTTCCGTAAACCTTCTTTCACACTGTCTTTATTCTTTCAGTTTGCCTCTTTTCACCCGTTCAGTAATAACCTCCTCTGAGGCAAATACCTTCTTGAAATTCTTTAACAGAGTCTCAAGGACCGCTGTCTTACTGCCCTGACCCCATGTTTCCTACTGTGTCAGTACAGCAAAGACAAAGGGTAGGGTGTCCCTTTTCAGAGACCACTCAGGTGCCCGCCTGGCCGTGTCTCTCTTGAGAATTTCAGCGCATCTTGGCTAAGGCGTACCCGTATAAACCCCGGGCCTGGTCGTTCCCCGGAGGGACGAATCACCGTTGTGCCTTTTGACGTCGCTATGGAACCGCAGGTTGGGGCCCTCTCAGACCCCGTAGTTTTTCACCGTGGGGCCACAGACTGGAAACTCGGAGACAGGTCTCTGAGATCCACACATGTGCACACGCGCCCTCAGAGGTTAAAACATGCCCTCCCTGGTGGTCCCTGTCTGAGGGGCGCTTGCTCCTGGGAGGTGATCAGTCTCGCCTTCCACCCTTAAGGTGGGTCTGTCTGGGTCCGTGGGGCGCCGGCCTTACCGTGTCCGATGTGGATCCACCGAATCTCCTTGTTCTCGCCACTCAGAGTCCGGGGGAAACAATGGAGCGGGGCCGGCCGAGTGCAGCTGGGCCCAAGACCGCCCAACTGGGGCGGGCTGCACCTTCTCGTTTCTCAGTTGTGCCCTTTCTCAGTTGTGCCGACCAGCGTCTCAGTGTTGCGCCCAAACCGGTGGCTTCAAAGGGCCAGCGCGGTTGGGCTTCCCGGTCAGGGAACCAAAATGTTGCGGATTTTGGCCCGTAGAAGAACCCAGAAGAACCAAGCGGCACTCAGCGAACTAAGAATCAAAGGAGATATATTTATGCCGGCGGGCTCCGAGGAGTCCCTCTCCAGAGTCTCAGCCCCGAACAAAGGCAGGCAGGTAGATTTATACATTGATTACCTCCGCATACTTGGCGGTCTTTTGTTTCGTGTGTGTGTGTGTGTGTGGGAAAGGTAGGATTCCAGGGAGAGGAGGTTGTTAAAATTTCTCTGGGACAGGGTAGCCATCTTAGATTTCTTTACGTTTCCCATATCAGGACGACCCAATGAATTCAACCAGAATACACACAGGATGGATGAGCACACTCGTTTTAACCGGTTAGGTATGCGAAATAAAAGGCAGTTTTGTTTCAAGTTTTAAGTTTTGTCAAAGTGTCAGATTTATCTAGAAGAGACTAAGAACGAGGCAGACACTCATTGTGCCATGGCACAGCGAATTCTCTAATGCTGTTAGGCCAACCACAACCTGGTGACCTGAAACAGCAGGAATTTGTTCTCTGGCCAGTCTTGAGTACAGGGTCAGAGGTCGAGACTTGGCAGGAGCGTGCTTTCGGTGAAGGCTCTAGATCGGGCCTTTTTTCCTCGAGGCCGCTTCTGATGACCAGTGACCTCAGGTGATCCTGTCCTATAGCCACTTCACCACAGTCCCCACCCCCATGGCCATATGGCCTCTACCTTGTGTCCACAATCACGTGGCTGACACACCAGAACAGCCACTACTGGATTTCCATATTACTCTGATTCATCAAGACCTGTCTTAACTCACACCTTCAGACACCCTACTTCCAAACAAGCTCACACTCACAGTGAGAGATTGGGGCTTACACATGCCATGGTGGAGACACGCCTCTGTTCATCACAGGTCCCTCACTCCCTTAAATTGCAGGGTTGTAATTTAAGAAAGAAACATATTTGGTTATCCAGATGACAAAAATATGTCACTCCTGTACATAACTGGTCTCCATCCGCAATTCCTGGCTCACATTTCCCATAACTTTTAGAATTTCCTGAGTGTTCAAACTGATAATGGTGTCCTTTGTTATGTTAATGAAGTTGTTCTGGTCAGCACCCAAGTGTGGGGCCTGATTTAAGGGAACCAACCAATAATGATAGGGCTGGAAATTTCAGTCCCACTCCCTGACCTCTGGGGAGGAAGAAAGGCTGGAGGTGACGTTCAATCACTAGTGGCTAGCCATTTAATCAAGGGTGCTTGTGTGACACAACCGCCACAAACAACCAAGAGGCAGGGTTCAGAGAGCTTCTGGATTGAACACATAGAGATGCAGGGGGTGGTGGACTGGAGGGGCACAGAAGCCCCTTGCCCCATCCCACATACCTTGCCCTGTGTATCTCTTCCATCTGGCTGTTCCTGAGTCATATCTTTTATAATGAACTGGTGATCTAGTAATTAACAGGTTGTCTGAGTTCTGTGAGCTGCTTGAGCAAATTAATAGACCCAAAGGAGGGGGCTGGGGAACCTCTGATTTATAGCCATCAGTTATTTGGACTTGTGATGGGCGTTCTGAGTTGACAGGATCCTTGGAACTGCCAATCTCTAGCTGGTTGGTCAGATGCATAGGTACTGGGCTGTGACTGGTGTGTGCGTGTAGTGTGTGTGCATGTATGCATAGAGGGTCAGTCTTACGGGACAGAACTCCCGACCTCTGGAAATTGATGCTATCTACAGGTAGATAGTATCAGAATTGAGGTGAATTCTCAGGCACCTTGCTGATGCCCAAGAATTGTTTGTTGGTGTGGGCCACCTCCACCCCGGCTCAAACCATCACCTTGGAGTGGGGGCAGGGGACCTCACTTTAGGAGTCGAAGGGAGACTTGAAAAATTACGAGGGCCAATAGTTAGAGAGTGTCAGGAAAATCCTGCAGGAGGTCATGCTTTGTTTGAAAGATTTAATGAAAGTAAGTTGACTCTTGAACAGCATGTGTTTGAACTGCACAGGTCCATTACATATGGAGTTTTTCAATAAATATGGGAGTTGGGAGTTGGCGATGCAGAGGGCAGACCACATGCGTTGATATACACCATTTTATTTTATAATTTTTAAATTGCAGTTGGCATCCAGTGTTATATGAGTTTCAGGTGTACAACATAGTGATTACACCTTACATACCCACAAAGTGATCACCCCGGTAATTCTAGGACCCATCTGATACCGTACATAGTTATTACAATATTATTGACAGTATTCCCTATGCTGAACCTTATAACCCATGACTAATTTTATAACTAACAGTTTGCACTTCTTAACTCATTTCACTTTTTTTTTGCCAACCCCCCTACTTCCCTTCTATCTGTCAATTATCAATTTGTCCTCAGTATCTATGACATTGTTTCTGTTTTGTTTTCTTTGTTTATTTTTTGTTAAGATTCCACACATAAGTGAATATATATAGTATTTGTATTTCTTCATCTGACTTATTTCACTTAGCACAATAACGTTTAGGTCCATCCATGTTGTCATAGATAGTATTATTTCATAATTTTTTATGGCTGCATAATATTCCATTGTATATAGGTACCGCTTCTTTATCCACATGTCTACCAGTGCACACTGAAGTTGCTTCCATACCTTGGCTATTGTAAATAATGCTACAGTGATCATAGGGATGAATATTTCTTTTCTAATTAGTGTTTTGAATTTCCTCAGAATAAATACCCGAAAGTGGAATTGCTCAGTCATAATGTCTATTTTTAATTTTTTGAGAAACCTCCATACTGTTTTCCATAGTGACTGCACCAACTTGCAATCCCACCAACAGTGCATGAGGGGTCCCTTTTCTCCACATCCTTGCCAACACTTGTTTGTTGTTTTACTGATGAAAGCCATTCTGACAGGTGTGAGGTGATATCTCATTGTGGTTTTAATTTGCATTTCTCTGATGATTAGTGATGCTGAGCATCTTTTCATATCTCTATTCACCGTCTGTGTTTCTTCTTTGGAGAAATAACTATTCAGGTCTTCTGCTCATTTTTAAATTGGGTTCTTTGTTGTTGTTTTGATGTTGGGTTGTATGAGTTTTTTTATATAATATAGATATTAACTCCTTATGAGATATATCATTTGCAAATATCTTCTCCCATTTTAGTAGATTGCCTTTTTGTCTTGTTGATGGCTTCCTTTGGGATGCAAAAGCTGCTTAGTTTGATGTAGTCTCATTTGTTTATTTTTGCTTTTGTTGTCTTTGCCCTAGGAGACTTCTCCAAAAACACTGCTAATACCAAACTCAAAGAGATTACTGCTTATGTTTTCTTCTAGAACTTTTATGGTTTCAGGTGTTATATTTAAGTCCCTAATCCATTTCGAGTTTGTTTGTATGTATGGTGTAAGAAAGTGGTCTTCTTTCTTCTTTTCCTTCCTGCCTGCCTTCCTTCCTTCCTTCCTTCCTTCCTTCCTTCCTT
>NW_024341102.1:0-3884 GCF_902729225.1 Pteropus medius
GTTAGTGTTAAGGTTAAGGTTTGGGTTAGATATAGTGTTAGGGTTACTTTTACAGTTATTTTTAGAGTTAAATTAGGATTAGGGTTAGATATGGGCTCAGGGGTTAAGGTTAGTGTTATTGTTAGTGGAATATTTAGGGTTAGGGTTAAGTTTAAGGTTAGGGTATGAGGTTAGAGTTAGGATTAGTGTTAAGGTTAGGGTTAGGTTTAGGTTTACGTAAAGGTTAGGGTTAGCTTTAGAATTAGGGTTAGGCTTAGCTTTAGATTTAGAGTTTGTTTCTGGGTAAGTGTTAGTTTTAGGATTATGTTTAGGTTTGTGTTAGATTTAGGAGTAGGGTTCAGTTTAAAGTTAATTTTAGAGTTTAATTAGGGATAGGGTTATGTTTGAGTTCAGGGTTTATGGTTAAGTTTATCGTTAGTGTAAAATTTAGGTGTAGGTTTAGTTTTCGGGTTAGGGTTAGGGTTATTGTTAGGGTTACAGTTAGGGTTAAGGTTAACTTTAGGTTTAGGTTTAAGGTTAGGTTCTAGATTGAGGGTTAGAATTATTCTTAGTGTAAAATTTAGAATTGCAGTTAGTGTGATGGTTAGGGTTACGGTTGAGGGTTAGGGTTAGGGTTACGGTTAGGGTTAAAAGTCATGGTTAATGATAGGTTTAAGGTAAGAGTTTAGAGTTAGGATTAGTGCTAGGGTTAAGGTTAGGGTTAGTGTTACGTTAAGGTTAGAGTTAGGGTTAGTGTTAGGGTTAGGGTAGGGTTAGTTTTAGTTTTATGATTAGGGTTAGGTTTATGTTTAGGTTAGGGTAAGGTTTAGCGTTAGGGTTAAGGTTTAGAATTAGTGTAAGTGTTAGTGTTAGGGTTAGGGTTAAGGTTACTGCTAGGTTTAGGTTTATGTTTACTGTATTGGTTTAGTGTTCGGCTTATTCTTAGTGTAAATTTAGGGTTTTGATTAGAATTAGCATTAGGATTAGCTTTAGATTGAGGGTTAGGATCTGGGTTAGGGTTAGTGTCTGGCTTACCTTTAAGGTTTCAGTTAGATTTAAGGTTACGGTTAGGGTTAGAGTTAATTTTAGAGTTAAATTAGGGTTGCGGTTAGGTTTAGGATCAGGGGTTAAGGTTAGGGTTATTCTTAGTGTAAAATTTAGGATTATTGTTAGGGTAGGCGTTACAGTTAGTTTTAGTGTTATCTGTAGGGTTACGGTTAGGGTTACGTTAAGGTTAAGCTTAGGGTTAGGGTTAGTTTTAGGGTTCGGTTTAGGGTTTGGGTTACTGTTACTGTTAAAATTATCGTTTGGTTTAGGGTTAAGCTTAGGGTATGGGGTTAGAGAATGGGTTTTTCTTAGTGTAAATTTTAGGGTTAAAGTTAGAATTAGGTTTAGCATTAGGTTTAGATTTAGGATTATGATCTGGGTTAGGGTAGTGTTAGCGTTACATTTAAAATTTGAGTTAGATGTAGGATTGGGCTTATGTTTAGAGTTAGTTTTAGAGTTAAATAGGATTAGGGTTAGTTTTGGGGTCAGGATTTAAGGATTCTGTAAGAGTTAAGTTTATGATTACGGTTAGTTAGAGTTTAGAGTTAGGATGAGTGTTAGGGTTAGTGTTAGGGTTAGCGTTATGTTAAGGTTAGGGTTAGGGTTAGGTTTAGGGTTAGGGTTAGTTTTAGAGTTAGGGTTATCTTTAGGTTGAGGGTTAGAGTTATCGTAAGAGGTTAGAGTTAGGGTTAGAGTCAGGGTTAGGTGTAGGATTAGCTTTAGTTTTAGCATTAGGATCAGGGTTAGGGTTAGGTGTAGGATTAGCTTTAGTTTTAGCGTTAGGGTTACGGTTAGGGTTAGAGTTTAAGGTTTGGGTTTGTTTAGGTTTAGGGTTAGGGTAAGGGATTATGATTAGTGTTATTTTTAGTGTCAAATATAGGGTTAGTGTTAGAATTAGGGTTAAGATTAGCTTTAGTTTTAAGGTTAAGATCAGGGTTAGGGTTAATATTAGCGTTAAGGTTAGTTAGGGTTAGAGTTAGGTTTAGGGTAAGGGTTTAGAGTTACAGTTTTTGTTAGTGTAAAATTTATGGTTACGATTAGTGTTAGGGTTAGGGTTAGAAATAGCGTTACGAGTAGCTTTACTTTTAGGGTTAAGATCAGGGTTAGGGTCAAGTTTAGGGTTAGGGTTAGGGATACAGTTATGGTTACAGTTATTGTTAGTGTTAGGGTTAAGGTTAGCTTTAAGTTTAGAATTAAGTGTATGGTTAGGGTTAGGGTTAGGGTAGTATTAGGGTAAGAGGTTAGATTTAGGATTAATGTTCGGTATAAGGTTAGGATTAGGGAATGCTTAGGGTTACTGTAAATGTTCAAGTTAGGTTTAGTTTAAGGATACGTTTATTTTTAGGATTAGTTTTAAGGTAAGGTTTAGGTTTTGTTTAGTGTAAAGGTTAGCTTTTTGTTTAGGGTTAGCTTTAGGTTAGCATTAGAATTAGGGTAATGGGTTACAGTTAGGGTTATTAGTGTAAAATTTAGAGTTAGGGTTAGAATTTTGGTTATGATTAACTTTAGTTTTATGTTTAGTGTAAGGGTTAGGGTTAGAATTAGGGTAAGTGTTTAGAGTTAGGATTAGTTTTAGGTTAGAGTTTAGGTTAAGTTAGGGTTAGGGTTTTCATTAGGGTTCGGGTTAGGTTTAGTATAGGATTAGG
This sequence comes from Pteropus medius, assembly GCF_902729225.1. NCBI lineage: Eukaryota > Metazoa > Chordata > Mammalia > Chiroptera > Pteropodidae > Pteropus > Pteropus medius. Next base: position 2,673 of record NW_024341102.1, read on the forward strand.
TTTATGTTTAGAGTTAGAGTTAGGTTTAGGTTTAGGGTTAGGGTTAGTGTTAGGGTTAGGGTTAGCTTTAGGTTTAAGATTTCGGGTTAGGATAAGTAGTTAATTTTAGAGTTATTGTTAGTGTCAAAAATAGGGTTAGGGTTAGAATTAGTGTTCGGAAAAGCGTTATTGTTAGGGTTTGAACAGGGTTAAGGTTAGTTTTAGGGTTAGCTTTAGAATTATGGTTAGCTTTAGCTTGATTTTTTCAGTTAGGAGAAGGGTTCCGGTTAATGTTAGGGTTCAGGTTAGTTTTAGGATTAGGTTACGGTTAGGGTTACCGTTAGGGGTCGGGTAATATTTAGTTTAAGAGTAGGTTTATGGTTAGGGTTAAGATTAGGGTTATGTTTATATTAGGGTTAGGGTTTGGGTTAACATTATTGTTAGAGTTAGGATAAGCTTTAATGTTAGGTTTAGGATGTGGATTAGGACTAGTGTTAGGGTTATGTATAAAATTATGGTTAGCATTAGCTTTAGTTTTAGGATTAGAATCAGGGTTCGAGTTAACGTTAGGTTTCAGGTTAGAGTTAGTGTTAGTTTTAGACTTTAAGTTGATTTAGGGTTAGGTTTACGATAATGTGTTAGGGTTAGTGTTATTGTTAGTTTAAAATTCAAGGTTAAATTTAGTTTTAGGGTTAGAGTTAGAATTAGGGTTAGGATAAGCTTTAGTTTTAGTGTGAGGATCAGAATTAGCATTAGGGTTACGGTTAGGGTTAGGGTTCGGTTCGGGTAAGGGTTAGAATTACAGTTAATGTTAGGGTTAGTATTTGGATTTAGGGTTAGGGTTAGGGTTAGGTTAGTGTTATGGTTACCATTATGGTTCTGGTTGTATTTTGATTAGGGGTAAGTTTAAAAGTCTGTTCAGGGTTAGGGTTAGGTGTAGCTTAGGGTTATGCTTAGGGATAGGGTTATTGTTAGGTTTACGGGTTAGAGTCAGGATAAGGAATTAGGGTTACTGATATTGTTAGTGTAATGTTCAGGGTAAGGGCTTGAATCAGGTTTAGAATTAGCTTTAGTTTTATGGCTAGGATCAGGGTTAGGGTTAATGTTAGGGTTAAGGTTAGTGTTAGGGTAAGTTTTATGATTAAACTTAGAGGTAGTTTTAGGATTAGATTTAGGGGTTAGGGTTAGTTTTAGGATTAGTGTAAAATTTTGGCTTAGTGTTAGTGTTAGGAC
>NW_024341103.1:0-2767 GCF_902729225.1 Pteropus medius
ATATATATGCATATAGATGAACATATATATACATATATATGTATATGGTAGCTTTGGCAAAAAGCTCTCTGGTGACGTCCATTTCGAGCCAGAATCGCAGACTTCCGAGAAAAGGCTCACTTGCGGCAAATGCACAGCCCTCCCTGGGCCTTTGGGCTCTGTGGGCGATGCTCGGTCATCTGCGGGTACTGGGGTAGCGAAGTTGGAGGAGCACTCACTGACACTTTGAGCTCCTAGAGGTACAAAGTACGTCTCATTCGTCTCTGTATCCTCTTGCAGGGTTCACGGCCACCCACAGACAGCGTAGCCAGGGATGCTTTGGCCTCTCCGTCCATGGGGGCCGTCACCCGCTGGAAAGAGGTCAGCTGGGAAACACTGCAGACAGCTGTGGGTCTGAATTCGGCCTCCGTGCCTTAGGAGCTTTGCGATCAGCTCTCTGAGCCTTTCATTTCTTCATTTTGAATGCGTCCACGGGACCATCACGACCATCCCAGGCAGAAAGGTGAGGGCGCGGGAGGTGTCTGCTTCCGTCCTGAAGTCTGATTTCCACTGCGGAAAGCGGGAAGGAGCCGAGGCCTAGGAAGGAGCCCCGGGGCCTCTGGGATGAAAAGAGATCATGGGAATTGTGGCTCTGGAATGCCCGGTGTCCACACTGCGGGGAGGTGGAGGTGCGAGGAGCGGCCTGTCTTCTGTGGTAGAGCAGGGGTCCAGGCAGGTTTCCTTCGAAAATCCACCATATACATACATATGCATATAGATGAACATATATATGCATATGTATGTATATGGTAGCTTTGGCAAAAAGCTCTCTGTTGACGTCCATTTTGAGCCAGAATCGTAGACTTCCGAGAAAAGGCTCACTTGCGGCAAATGCACAGCCTTCCCGGGCCCTTGGGGCTCTGTGGGCGATGCTCGGTCTTCTGCGGAGACTGGGGTACCGAAGTTGGAGGAGCACTCACTGACACTTTGAGCTCCTAGAGGTACAAACTACGTCCCATTCGTCTCTGTATGCTCTTGCAGGGTTCAGTGCCACCACAGACAGCGTACCCAGGGATGCTTTGTACCGTGCGTCCATGGCGGCCGTCACCCGCTGGAAAGAGTTCAATTGGGAGACACTGCAGACAGCTGTGGGTCTGAATTCGGCCTCCGTGCCTTAGGAGCTTTGCGATCAGCTCTTTGAGCCTTTCATTTCTTCATTTGAATGCGTCCACGGGGACCATTACGACCATCCCAGGCAGAAAGGTGAGGGAGAGGGAGGTGTCTGCTTCCGTCCTGAAGTCTGATTTCCACTGCGGAAAGCGGAAGGAGCCGAGGCCTTAGGAAGGAGCCCCGGGGCCTCTGGGATGAAAAGAGATCATGCTGAATTGTGGCTCTGGAACGCCCGGTGTCCACACTGCAGGGAGGTGGAGGTGCTAGCAGCGGCCTGTCTTCTGTAGTAGACCAGGGGTCCATGCAGGTTTCCTTCGAAAATCCACCATATACATATATATGCATATAGATATATGCATATATATGTATATGGTAGCTTTGGAGAAAAGCTCTCTGGTGACGTCCATTTTGAGCCAGAATCGCAGACTTCCGAGAAAAGGCTCACTTGCGGCAAATGCACAGCCCTCCCGGGGCCTTGGGGCTCTGTGGGCCATGCCCGGTCATCTGCGGGTACTGGGGTGGCGAAGTTGGAGGAGCACTCACTGACACTTTGATATCCTAGAGGTACAAACTACGTGTCATTCGTCTCTGCATCCTCTGGCAGCGTTCAGGGCCGCCCACAGACAGCGTACCCGGGGATGCTTTGGCCCTTCCGTCCATGGCGGCAGTCACCCGCTGGAAAGAGTTCAGTTGGGAGACAATGCAGACAGCTGTGGGTCTGAATTCCGCCTCCGTGCCTTAGGAGCTTTGCGATCAGCTCTTTGAGCCTTTCATTTCTTCATTTTGAATGCGTCCACGGGGACCATTACGACCATCCCAGGCTGAAAGGTGAGGGAGAGGGAGGTGTCTGCTTCCGTCCTGAAGTCTGATTTCCACTGCGGAAAGCGGGAAGGAGCCGAGGCCTGAGGAAGGAGCCCCGGGGCCTCCGGAATGAAAAGAGATCATGCTGAATTGTGGCTCTGGACCGCCCGGTGTCCACACTGCGGGGAGGTGGAGGTGCTAGCAGCGGCCTGTCTTCTGTGCTAGACCAGGTGTCCACGCAGGTTTCCTTCGAAAATCCACCATATACATATATATGCATATAGATATATGCATATATATGTATATGGTAGCTTTGGCGAAAAGCTCTCTGGTGACATCCATTTTGAGCCAGAATCGCAGACTTCCGAGAAAAGGCTCACTTGCGGCAAATGCACAGCCCTCCCGGGGCCTTGAGGCTCTGTGGGCCATGCCCGGTCATCTGCGGGTACTGGGGTGGCGAAGTTGGAGGAGCACTCACTGACACTTTGAGCTCCTAGAGGTACAAACTACGTGTCATTCGTCTCTGCATCCTCTTGCAGGGTCAGGGCCGCCCACGGACAGCGTACCCGGGGATGGTTTGGCCCCTCCGTCCATGGTGGCCGTCACCCGCTGGAAAGAGTTCAGTTGGGAGACACTGCAGACAGCTTTGGGTCTGAATTCGGCCTCCGTGCCTTAGGAGCTTTGCGATCAGCTCTTTCAGCCTTTGATTTCTTCATTTTCAATGCGTCCACGGGGACCATTACGACCATCCCAGGCTGAAAGGTGAGGGAGAGGGAGGTGTCGGCTTCCGTCCTGAAGTCTGATTTCCACTGCGGAA
>NW_024341104.1:0-708 GCF_902729225.1 Pteropus medius
AATCCTATGTAGCCTTCGCAAGGTCCAGTTCTAATCACACTTCCTCTGACAAAACCTCCTTGGCCACCATATTCTGAATAGAACCCTAGTTTTTCAGAATTTGGCCACCATATTCTGAATAGAACCCTAGTTTTTCAGAATTTTTTCCCCCAATATCACTTAGAGCATGTATTGTCTTTTACATTGTTTCTTCTATATTATGTGGGTTTTATTTCTGCAACTAATTTTTTTATACCACCACTGCACCTGCACAACATTAGAAAAATAACTTTTCTAATTTTCTGTATGAAAAAACCATATAGAATATAGGTTTTATTATCAGATTCAACAAACACTGTTAAATTACTATGAGATATTCGAAAAGCTTATGCTTTGTTTCTGTACTTATCTTGATACAGACTGCTAACTATGTGGACCAGCAATGGTTCGCAGACCATACTTTGAGCAGCACTGCTTGCCCATTTACTTTCTCAGGTAAGGGAGCAGGGTTAGGTTAAGCCACATGATCAAGATCACCAGCTTAGCACTGGACAGAACTAATTCAAATGCCAAATGTCATTTTGTTCATACTAGTGATTCTCAAAGCTGGTTCTTCAAACAGGGTTCGTTTGGGGCAGTTTTTTGTTTGGTTTTATTTTGTTTTCAAGAAGTGAATTTCCTCTTTTGAATTGCAAAGATATTTGATATTTTATCCTTTGTTTCCTTTGG
>NW_024341105.1:0-556 GCF_902729225.1 Pteropus medius
CCGTGCGCACCCAGGAACCTGGAAAGGTGACGAGAAGCGACGTTAAAGGTCCGGGCCTGGCGGAGGCTTTCCTTCGCCCTCAGATCAGACCCTCCTGCCCTCTGTGCGGCCTGCGGTCTCCCTCCCGCTCTGTCCTCCACCGCTGGACCTGGTGAGGCTGCCAGACCAGGGCCTTCAGCTGCTCCGTGTAATGTGGCGGAGGCTGCTTACAGGGCACAAGAGGACCAGTGGGACTGGCAAGGGGCCTGGAGACCCTTTGTCGTGGCAGTGGAAGGGGTGGGGGGCCTCATAGGCCAGTCGCTGAGTGGGATGCAGACCTCGGTAACGAGGAGGGCCCGAGAGAGGACAGGGGACCGTGAGACAAAAGCCCTGAGGGGCTTTTGTCTCGAAGGCTGACGCCTCGGTAACGAGGAGGGCCCGAGAGAGGACAGGGGACCGTGAGACAAAAGCCCTGAGGGGCTTTTGTCTCGAAGGCTGACGCTCAGTACGAGCTGCAGTTTAGGAACATGCTCCGGATGCCCCAGCCCCTGCAGAGAAACCCTTCTGCTGTGCACTT
>NW_024341106.1:0-326 GCF_902729225.1 Pteropus medius
GTCTTCTCTGGTAGACCAGGGGTCCACGCAGGTTTCCTTCGAAAATCCACCATATACATATAGATGCATATAGATGAATATGTATATGCATCTATATGTATATGGTAGCTTTGGCGAAAAGCTATCTAGTCACGTCCATTTTGAGCCAGAATCGCAGACTTCCGAGAAAAGGCTCACTTGCGGCAAATGCACAGCCCTCCCGGGGCCTTGGGGCTCTGTGGGCCATTCCCGGTCATCTCCGGGTACTGGGGTGGCGAAGTTGGAGGAGCACTCACTGACACTTTGAGCTCCTAGAGGTACAAACTACGTGTCATTCGTCTCTGCAT
>NW_024341107.1:0-615 GCF_902729225.1 Pteropus medius
GCACTCCTGGGACACAAAGCTTCTCCTCACCTTTTCTCCCCATGTCTGTCCAAGGAGCAGCTCCGAGGGCTGCAGAAGTACAGCAACTGCCTCAGCACAGTGTAGACACCTCGAGAAGCTTCGTGGGATTCTTTAAAGGTGAAGCCCTGTCTGCGTGCATGAGAAGCCACCTGCTCCACGTGGGTTTCCGCTGGGTCAAGCAGAAACGTGAGGGTTCCATGGGGGTCTCTTGACCTGAGTAACCCACCGTAAATGCACACAGCCTGAAGACCTGACACTAGTGCAGGCTAGCCCTGCACTAAATACGTCCGCACTGATTGGCGGATCGACCCAGGACCCGCTCCTTGGCTCCTCCCCATTGAATCTCAGCACCTCCATGCACCCCCAGGTCCGCACCTCCATGCACCCCCAGGTCCTCACCTCACACTGGCGGACTGATCCAAACCACTGCCTGGTTTAGCCTAAGCCCTTTTGATAGGATATTTGAAGGCTGTGCTGTGCATTTCCCTGCAGGTCCACCCCAACCTTTCTCATTGACTTCTGCTTCCACCCACACACCCCTGGAGCTTAATAGATGAAACTCAGATTCGACATGATTCCTATGAAAATTCAGAG
>NW_024341108.1:0-837 GCF_902729225.1 Pteropus medius
GATCTCCTTCCGGCTCAGTGGCCTCCCGCCCCTCCTGAGAGGGTCCAAGCCCCCACCCACTCCACTCACACCTCGCTGGGGCTGCTCACCCCGGCTTCGGGCAGTGCCTGGAACTGGCCAACCTTCCTGTCATCCCCAGGCGGGTCCTCTGTCTGGCCCACTCTTTCTTCGCACAATGAACACCTCAGCCTGCTCTCTGAGCGCTCACCTGAACAGGTGTGCCAACGCTGACTGGCTTCGTCACGCCCTCATCAGAGACCTCTCTGCCTGTCTCTGGGCCCCGCATAGCCAGGCCCCCCACCACCGGAGCAATGCCCTGCCTGTTTTCCTTCACACGCTTCATCACAGACGGTATTCACATTTGGGTGTGACCACGAGGCCTACACGCCTTGCCTCCACCGGGCCGTAAGTCTCGGGAGCACAGGGGTCCACACGCGATGGGCACATGTCGCGTTTGGTGAAGGAATGAACGAACAGGTGGACAAATGGACAGCTGCGTGGTTCAGAGAATCCTTTTTTTTCTTTTTTCTTTTTTTTGCAGATGGAAATCCGGAGGGCTGGGGTGAGCAGAGGCTGCTCCCCGATGCAGCCATTCCAAGGCCGCGGGTCAGAACTCACTTCTCAGCCTCTTAACCCCGCTCTGTCCCACGCGTCACACGCTTCTTTGCAGGAACCTAAGGAAACATCCCGCCAAATGACCCAGGAACTATTCCGAACCAGCCCAGGCCGGAGCCGGCGAGGCCCCTGACTTCTCAGGGCTCCAGGTCCGAATCTGCCTCCCGCGGCCGAGAGGCTCCGAGGCCAGCTCGGAGCGCTCGCTCCGGCTCACGGAAGAAC
>NW_024341109.1:0-585 GCF_902729225.1 Pteropus medius
CTGTCCCAGCTGGTGAGCTCTCCCAGGCTCCACAGAGAAAAGAACATGCCTTCAACGCCTCATCACGGCCACACCTGTCCCTTGGACCTGTCCTTCCCAAGACGTCGCTTGGCCGCTGAAGGCTTGAAGTCCTCACTCTCTCCCACCCACTCAGGGACCTCAGTGGCTCCCCAATCAGGCCTCAAGTTTCCCTGAGCTTTGTAAAAAGACAACCCTCCCAGGAGCCTCTGGGCTGCTCCATCATTCTCCAACCTTCCCGACAAACCACCTGGAAAGAGGCCATCTCTCCTCGGCCCACTGTGATCCAGCTTCTGCCCCCATTCGCTCTTGAAACTGTCTGGCCAAAGCCACCAACTGTCACTCCTAATCCACCGGACCCGACCCCATTCTCAGGAGACCCCACGCACATGCACCCACACACTCCCGCCTGGCCTTGCTCTTCAGCCGCCCATCCCAAAGGATCGAGCCAGACTTCCTTCCTTCACCCTCCATCCTCTCCCTGGTGATCTTATCAAGGACCTCTCCTCACCCATAAGCCCTGTGGTGATGACACCCCGAGCTTCAGGCTGACTTAATATGGTGCCT
>NW_024341110.1:0-459 GCF_902729225.1 Pteropus medius
CGTTTGGGGTCAGCCGGCTCTGCCACCAGCGTGCTGTCCCTTCAGGTCTGGGGTCAGGCCCTTGGGGGTCCCAGGGGACACGCAGCCACGCGCCTGGCCCCCAGCCGCAGTGGAAGTCGGGTGATTTGTCCTCACAGGGGACCTCACGTGACAACACTCGAACCTGACTCACAACGGGAGTGTGGCCAGTGGAAGGTCGCCCCGTCGGAGGGTGAACCACAGCCTCCTCCTCGCGGCGCCGGCGGCCAGGGGGAGGGGGCCGTCTCCAGGGTCTGGGCTCGAGCGACCAGGAGGAGGGTCGCTGTCGTGGGGCACAGGTGCCCAGAGGGGGACTGGCTCGGGCAGGGCGAGCGGCAGGTGCATCTTTGGACACGCTGAGGTGCAGCGTCCGGTGGACACCGGGTCGGCGGTCGGGGCAGCGCTGTGGGCTGGACGGTGACCGGGGGAGGCGGCCGTGGG
>NW_024341111.1:0-543 GCF_902729225.1 Pteropus medius
CATTTCCTCGGTGGGAAAGCAAAGCACTAATTAAAGTTTATACTGATTAATTAGCGTATGCAAAAAAGTGAATACACACTATCTGACCAGGTGCTGAACCTGGATTACCTCACTACTTTTGTCAAAAATCTTTATAATCTGCTCTCTTTCTTCTATCACAAACTCCTTGAATTAGAAACTTTATCCCTGTAATGCAATCTTCTACAAGGACACTTAATAAGTGGATTTTATTTGAAACAAACAACCAAATTAAACAAACAAACAAACAAACAAACAAACAAACAAGTTAAAATGGAGTGGCAATTACCCATCTCCTAGAAGCAAGAAGCAAAATGGAATATTTATCATCCTTCACATGGTGACTATACCTTAAAGACTATGCCTCAGACGTAGTGAAGCTGTATTTCTTAGATTTTCTACATCAGTTCTTCTTTCAAATGTTTTTGTCCTATTGCCCCATACTTGATTCATAGTTGTCAAACTCTGTGTCCTCATTCTTTGTTTATAAAATGTGGTCATGGTACTTAAAAATAAACTTCTACT
>NW_024341112.1:0-806 GCF_902729225.1 Pteropus medius
GCATACTGTCCAAACCAAGCTCTTCTCCTTAAACCAGAGTTCTCAACGGTAGCTGTCGATTGTAATCACCTGGGGAACTTTAATTCTGATTAATCCTTCGGGAGCACAGCCTGAACATTGGCATTTTTTAAAGGCTTCCCAGATGATTTATACATGTAGCCAAATTTGAGAACAACTAGACTATACCATAGACCCTCTCAAACTGCGTTAATTCCCAAAGAAATTTAGCCATGCTGTGATTACTCCCAATTCCTGAACTTGAAATTAACGCAGTGGATTAGCAGTTACCAAAGAAAACGCATAGGGAATGGGGGCCAGATAGGGATAAAGGAGGTCAAATATGTGTTGACAGAAGGAAATTTAACTTTGGATGGTGAACACACAATGCAATATACATATGAAGTATTATTGAATTGTATACTTGAAACCTATTTGATTTTATTAACCAATGTCACTGATAATTTTAATTTAAAAAAATTGAAATTTTTTAACAAAGAAATTAAACCACTTGAATCCTTGAAGGAAAAGACAAAAATTCACCAAGACAGAGGCATCTGTTGAGCAAGCTGTTGAGAGAAATGTTCTAGGCAAAGAAGAAATAGAAGGGAGAGAAACTCTGACCTTGAGTTATACTGACATTGAATGGAGGAGATTTTATTACCAACCAGGAAACTGATCAGCATTTTTCCCTACATCTTATATAACTACAGTATTTTCTCATATTTCACTTGTCCTTGAGTAATGGTCATTTCCCTTGAACAACAGTATATCAGAGCTAGAAGGGAACCTAGAGTTTAATTATTTTA
>NW_024341113.1:0-331 GCF_902729225.1 Pteropus medius
CCAATCTGCAACTCTGTGCCTTTTTGTTGGTGAGTTCAGTCCACTTACATTTAGGGTGATTATTGAAATATGAGGTTTTCCTATAGCCATGTTATTTTTTGCTTTCTGGTAGCTCAGTGTTTCCATTGCTTCTTTGTCCTTGCATTTTTATCTTCTTTTTATTTTGGTTGGGTTTTGTGGATTTTCTCTCTGGTCCTTCTTGTTTTATCTTGTATTCTTCAGTTCTAAATCTTTGGCTTGTGGTTATCATTACATATATGTAAAGGATAGTTATATATATATATATAACTATCCTTTACTATATAACTATAGTTATATATATATATATATA
>NW_024341114.1:0-638 GCF_902729225.1 Pteropus medius
CAGATATGTATGCAAGCACAAAAGATCTTGAATAACCAAAGCAATCCTGAAGAAAAAGAATAGGCCAGAGGTATCACTCTGTCCGAACTCAAATTATACTACGAAGAGACAATAATCAAAACAGAATGGTATTGGCAGAAAAACAGACACATGGACTAATGGAATAGAATTGAGATTCTATAAATACACTCCCATATATATGGGCAAATAATTTTTGATAATTTTTGACAAAGGAGCCAAAAAACATACAATGAAGAAAGGAAAACCTCTTCAATAATTGGTGCTGGGAAAATTGGAAAGCCACATGCGAAAGAATGAAACTACACAGCCATCGGTCACTATACACCAAAATTAACCCAAAATGGATCAAAGACCTACATATAAGTCTGAGACAATAAGTTGCAAAGAAGAAAACATAGGTACTAAACTCAAAGACCTTGGATTTAGAGAGGATTTTATGAATTTGGCCTCAAGGTAAGGGAAGTAAAAGCAAAAATAAGTGAATGGGACTATATCAAACTAAAAACCATCTATACAGCAAAGGAAAGCATCAACAAGAGACATAAGCAACCATCTGAATAGGAAAAGATACTTGCAAACAATTAAGAATTACCATATGACCCAGCAATCCCTCTTCT
>NW_024341115.1:0-6963 GCF_902729225.1 Pteropus medius
TGCTCGGTCTTCTACGGAGACTGGGGTACCGCAGTTGGAGGAGCACTCACTGACACTTTGAGCTCCTAGAGGTACAAACTACGTCTCATTCGTCTCTGTATGCTCTTGCAGGGTTCAGGGCCACCCACAGACAGCGTACCCAGGGATGCTTTGGCCCCTGGGTCCATGGCGGCCGTCACCCGCTGGAAAGAGTTCAGTTGGGAGACACTGCAGACAGCTGTGGGTCTGAATTCGGCCTACGTGCCTTAGGAGCTTTGCGATCAGCTCTTTGAGCCTTTCATTTCTTCATTTTGAAGGCGTCCACGGGGACCATTACGACCATCCCAGGCAGAAAGGTGAGGGAGAGGGAGGTGTCTGCTTCCGTCCTGAAGTCTGATTTCCACTGCGGAAAGCGGGAAGGAGCCAGGCCTTAGGAAGGAGCCCCGGGGCCTCTGGGATGAAAAGAGATCATGCTGAATTGTGGCTCTGGAACGCCCGGTGTCCACACTGCGGGGAGGTGGAGGTGCTAGGAGCAGCCTGTCTTCTGTGGTAGACCAGGGGTCCACGCAGGTTTCCTTAGAAAATCCACCATATACATATATATGCATATAGATGAACATATATATGCATATATATGTATATGGTAGCTTTGGCAAAAAGCTCTCTGGTGACGTCCATTTTGAGCCAGAATCGCAGACTTCCGAGAAAAGGCTCACTTGCAGCAAATGCACAGCCATCCCTGTGCCTTGGGGCTCTGTGGGCGATGCTCGGTCATCTGCGGGTACTGGGGTACCGAAGTTGGAGGAGCACTCACTGACACTTTGAGCTCCTAGAGGTCCAAACTACGTCTCATTCCTCTCTGTATGCTCTTGCAGGGTTCAGGGCCACCCACAGACAGCGTATCCAGGGATGCTTTGGCCCCTGCGTCCATGGCGGCCGTCACCCGCTGGAAAGAGTTCAGTTGGGAGACACTGCAGACAGCTGTGGGTCTGAATTTGGCCTCCGTGCCTTAGGAGCTTTGCGATCAGCTCTTTGAGCCTTTCATTTCTTCATTTTGAATGCGTCCACGGGGACCATTACGACCATCCCAGGCAGAAGGTGAGGGAGAGGGAGGTGTCTGCTTCCGTCCTGCGGTCTGATTTCCACTGCGGAAAGCGGGAAGGAGCCGAGGCCTTAGGAAGGAGCCCCGGGGCCTCTGGGATGAAAAGAGATCATGCTGAATTGTGGCTCTGGAGCGCCCGGTGTCCCCACTGCGGGGAGGTGGAGGTGCGAGGAGCGGCCTGTCTTCTGTGGTAGAGCAGGGGTCCAGGCAGGTTTCCTTCGAAAATCCACCATATACATATATATGCATATAGATGAGCATATATATGCATATATATGTATATGGTAGCTTTGGCAAAAAGCTCTCTGGTGACGTCCATTTTGAGCCAGAATAGCAGACTTCCGAGAAAAGGCTCACTTGCGGCAAATGCACAGCCCTCCCGGGGCCTTGGGGCTCTGTGGGCGATGCTCGGTCTTCTGCGGAGACTGGGGTACCGAAGTGGAGGAGCACTCACTGACACTTTGAGCTCCTAGAGGTACAAACTACGTCTCATTCGTCTCTGTATGCTCTTGCAGGGTTCAGGGCCACCCACAGACAGCGTACCCAGGGATGCTTTGGCCCCTGCGTCCATGGCGGCCGTCACCGGCTGGAAAGAGTTCAGTTGGGAGACACTGCAGACAGCTGTGGGTCTGAATTCGGCCTCCGTGCCTTAGGAGCTTTGCGATCAGCTCTTTGAGCCTTTCATTTCTTCATTTTGAATGCGTCCACGGGGACCATTACGACCATCCCAGGCAGAAAGGTGAGGAGAGGGAGGTGTCTGCTTCCGTCCTGAAGTCTGATTTCCACTGCGGAAAGCGGGAAGGAGCCGAGGCCTTAGGAAGGAGCCCAGGGCCTCTGGGATGAAAAGAGATCATGCTGAATTGTGGCTCTGGAACGCCCGGTGTCCACACTGCGGGGAGGTGGAGGTGCGAGGAGCGGCCTGTCTTCTGTGGTAGAGCAGGGGTCCAGGCAGGTTTCCTTCGAAAATCCACCATATACACATATATGCATATAGATGAACATATATATGCATATATATGTATATGGTAGCTTTGGCAAAAAGCTCTCTGGTGACGTCCATTTTGAGCCAGAATCGTAGACTTCCGAGAAAAGGCTCACTTGCGGCAAATGCACAGCCCTCCCGGGGCCTTGGGGCTCTGTGGGCGATGCTCGGTCATCTGCCGGGACTGGGGTACCGAAGTTGGAGGAGCACTCACTGACACTGAGCTCCTAGAGGTACAAACTACGTCCCATTCGTCTCTGTATGCTCTTGCAGGGTTCAGGGCCACCCACAGACAGCGTACCCAGGGATGCTTTGGCCCCTCGTCCATGGCGGCCGTCACCCGCTGGAAAGAGTTCAGTTGGGAGACACTGCAGACAGATGTGGGTCTGAATTCGGCCTCCGTGCCTTAGGAGCTTTGCGATCAGCTCTTTGAGCCTTTCATTTCTTCCTTTGAATGTGTCCACGGGGACCATTACGACCATCCCAGGCAGAAAGGTGAGGGAGAGGGAGGTGTCTGCTTCCGTCCTGAAGTCTGATTTCCACTGCGGAAAGCGGGAAGGAGCCGAGGCCTTAGGAAGGAGCCCCGAGGCCTCTGGGATGAAAAGAGATCATGCTGAATTTTGGCTCTGGAACGCCGGGTGTCCACACTGCGGGGAGGTGGAGGTGCTAGGAGCGGCCTGTCTTCTGTGGTAGACCAGGTGTCCACGCAGGTTTCATTCGAAAATCCACCATATACATATATATGCATAGATGAACATATATATGCATATATATGTATATGGTAGCTTTGGCAAAAAGCTCTCTGGTGACGTCCATTTTGAGCCAGAATCGCAGACTTCCGAGAAAAGGCTCACTGCGGCAAATGCACAGCCCTCCTGGGGCCTTGGCGCTCTGTGGGCGATGCTCGGTCTTCTGCGGAGACTGGGGTACCGAAGTTGGAGGAGCACTCATGACACTTTGAGCTCCTAGAGGTACAAACTACGTCTCATTCGTCTCCGTATGCTCTTGCAGGGTTCAGGGCCACCCACAGACAGCGTACTTAGGGATGCTGGCCCCTCGTCCATGGCGGCCGGCACCCGCTGGAAAGAGTGCAGTTGGGAGACACTGCAGACAGCTGTGGGGCTGAATTCGGCCTCCGTGCCTTAGGAGCTTTGCGATCAGCTCTTTGAGCCTTTTATTTCTTCATTTTCAATGCGTCCACGGGGACCATTACGACCATCCCAGGCAGAAAGGTGAGGGAGAGGGAGGTGTCTGCTTCCGTCTTGAAGTCTGATTTCCACTGCGGAAAGCGGGAAGGAGCCGAGGCCTGAGGAAGGAGCCCCGGGGCCTCTGGGATGAAAAGAGATCATGCTGAATTGTGGCTCTGGAACGCCCGGTGTCCCCACTGCGGGGAAGTGGAGGTGCTAGGAGCGGCCTGTCTTCTGTGGTAGACCAGGGGTCCACGCAGGTTTCCTTCGAAAATCCACCATATACATATATATGCATATAGATGAACATCTATGTGCATATATATGTATATGGTAGCTTTGGCAAAAAGCTCTCTGGTGACGTCCATTTTGAGCCAGAATGGCATACTTCCGAGAAAAGCCTCACTTGCGGCAAATGCACAGCCCTCCCGGGGTCTTGGTGCTCTGTGGGCGATGCTCGGTTTTCTGCGGAGACCGGGGTACCGAAGTTGGAGGAGCACTCACTGACACTTTGAGCTCCTAGAGGTCCAAACTACGTCTCATTCCTCTCTGTATGCTCTTGCAGGGTTCAGGACCACCCACAGACAGCGTATCCAGGGATGCTTTGGCCCCTGCGTCCATGGCGGCCGTCACCCGCTGGAAAGAGTTCAGTTGGGAGACACTGCAGACAGCTGTGTGTCTGAATTTGGCCTCCGTGCCTTAGGAGCTTTGCGATCAGCTCTTTGAGCCTTTCATTTCTTCATTTTGAATGCGTCCACGGGGACCATTACGACCATCCCAGGCAGAAAGGTGAGGGAGAGGAGGTGTCTGCTTCCGTCCTGAAGTCTGATTTCCACTGCGGAAAGCGGGAAGGAGCCGAGGCCTTAGGAAGGAGCCCAGGGGCCTCTGGGATGAAAAGAGATCATGCGGAATTGTGGCTCTGGAACGCCCGGTGTCCCCACTGCGGGAAGGTGGAGGTGCTAGGAGCGGCCTGTCTTCTGTGGTAGACCAGGGGTCCACGCAGGTTTCCTTCGAAACTCCACCATATACATATATATGCATATAGATGAACATATATATGCATATATATGTATATGGTAGCTTTGGCAAAAAGCTCTCTGGTGACGTCCATTTTGAGCCAGAATGGCAGACTTCGGAGAAAAGGCTCACTTGCGGCAAATGCACAGCCCTCCCGGGGCCTTGGGGCTCTGTGGGCGATGCTCGGTCTTCTGCGGAGACTGGGGTACCGAAGTTGGAGGAGCACTCACTGACACTTTGAGCTCCTAGAGGTACAAACTACGTCTCATCGTCTCTGTATGCTCTTGCAGGGTTCAGGGCCACCCACAGACAGCGTACCCAGGGATGCTTTGGCCCCTCGTCCATGGCGGCCGTCACCCGCTGGAAAGAGTTCAGTTGGGAGACACTGCAGACAGCTGTGGGTCTGAATTCGGCCTCCGTGCCTTAGGAGCTTCGCGATCAGCTCTCTGAGCCTTTCATTTCTTCATTTTGAATGCGTCCACGGGGACCATCACGACCATCCCAGGCAGAAAGGTGAGGGCGAGGGAGGTGTCTGCTTCCGTCCTGAAGTCTGATTTCCACTGCGGAAGGCGGGAAGGAGCCGAGGCCTTAGGAAGGAGCCCCGGGGCCTCTGGGATGAAAAGAGATCATGCTGAATTGTGGCTCTGGAGCGCCCGGGGTCCACACTGCGGGGAGGTGGAGGTGCGAGGAGCGGCCTGTCTTCTGTGGTAGAGCAGGGGTCCACGCAGGTTTCCTTCGAAAATCCACCATATACATATATGTGCATATAGATGAACATATATATGCATATATATGTATATGGTAGCTTTGGCAAAAAGCTCTCTGGTGACGTCCATTTTGAGCCAGAATGGCAGACTTCCGAGAAAAGGCTCACTTGCGGCAAATGCACAGCCCTCCCGGGGCCTTGGGGCTCTGTGGGCGATGCTCGGTCATCTGCGGGTACTGGGGTATCGAAGTTGGAGGAGCACTCACTGACACTTTGAGCTCCTAGGGGTACAAACTACGTCTCATTCGTCTCTGTATCCTCTTGCAGGGTTCACGGCCACCCACAGACAGCGTAGCCAGGGATGCTTTGGCCCCTCCGTCCATGGGGGCCATCACCCGCTGGAAAGATGTCAGCTGGGAGACACTGCAGACAGCTGTGGGTCTGAATTCGGCCTCCGTGCATTAGGAGCTTTGCGATCAGCTCTCTGAGCCTTTCATTTCTTCATTTTGAATGCGTCCACGGGGACCATTACGACCATCCCAGGCAGAAGGTGAGGGAGGGAGGTGTCTGCTTCGATCCCTGAAGTCTGATTTCCACTCGGGCTTGAAGGGAGGAGCCAGGCCTTAGGAAAGGAGCCCGGACTTGCCTCTGGGATGAAAAGAGATCATCTTGAGATTGTGGCTCTGGGTGCCAGTGGCCCCCCACTGCGAGGAAATTGAGTGCTTTAGGAGCGGCCTGTCTTCTGTGGTAGACCAGGTGTCCACGCAGGTTTCCTTCGAAAATCCACCATATACATATATATGCATATAGATGAGCATATATATGCATATATATGTATATGGAAGCTTTGGCAAAAAGCTCTCTGGTGACGTCCATTTTGAGCCAGAATCGCAGACTTCCGAGAAAAGGCTCACTTGCGGCAAATGCACAGCCCTCCCGGGGCCTTGGGGCTCTGTGGGCGATGCTCGGTCATCTGCGGTGACTGGGGTACCGAAGTTGGAAGAGCACTCACTGACACTTTGAGCTCCTAGAATTACAAACTACGTCCCATTCGTCTCTGTATGCTCTTGCAGGGTTCAGGGCCACCCACAGACAGCGTACCCAGGGATGCTTTGGCCCCTGCGTCCATGGCGGCCCTCACCCGCTGGAAAGAGTTCAGTTGGGAGACACTGCAGACAGCTGTGGGTCTGAATTCGGCCTCCGTGCCTTAGGAGCTTTGCGATCAGCTCTTTGAGCCTTTCATTTCTTCATTTTGAAGGCGTCCCCGGGGACCATTACGACCATCCCAGGCAGAAAGGTGAGGGAGAGGGAGGTGTCTGCTTCCGTCCTGAAGACTGATTTCCACTGCGGAAAGCGGGAAGGAGACGAGGCCTTAGGAAGGAGCCCCAGGGCCTCTGGGATGAAAAGAGATCATGCTGAATTGTGGCTCTGGAACGCCCGTGTCCCCACTGCGGGGAGGTGGAGGTGCTAGGAGCGGCCTGTCTTCTGTGGTAGACCAGGGGTCCACGCAGGTTTCCTTCGAAATCCACCATATACATATATATGCATATAGATGAACATATATATGCATATATATGTATATGGTAGCTTTGGCAAAAAGCTCTCTGGTGACGTCCATTTTGAGCCAGAATGGCAGACTTCCGAGAAAAGGCTCACTTGCGGCAAATGCACAGCCCTCCCGGGGTCTTGGTGCTCTGTGGGCGATGCTCGGTCTTCTGCGGAGACCGGGGTACCGAAGTTGGAGGAGCACTCACTGACACTTTGAGCTCCTAGAGGTCCAAACTACGCCTCATTTCTCTCTGTATGCTCTTGCAGGGTTCCGGGCCACCCACAGACAGCGTATCCAGGCATGCTTTGGCCCCTGCGTCCATGGCGGCCGTCACCCGCTGGAAAGAGTTCAGTTGGGAGACACTGCAGACAGCTGTGGTTCTGAATTTGGCCTCCGTGCCTTAGGAGCTTTGCGATCACCTCTTTGAGCCTTTCATTTCTT
>NW_024341116.1:0-538 GCF_902729225.1 Pteropus medius
TGGGCCGCTCGGGAACCGGAGGAGTGTGTGGGGTCGGAGCCCGTCCACCACCCCAGGACCGTGGGCGTCCCCCAGGAGCGAGGGGTGCGGGGTGGGGCCCACATGACCTCGCCCTGCAGACAGGCCTCTCGGGACCTGGGAGGGGCCTGGGGTCCAGCCACCGAGCCCGGGATGCGATTTACACCATCGCTCGAGGGACCAGAAAGCTTCCCAGGTTGTGAACGAGAGAGAGAGAGCGAGGCCGACGCTCTACAGAAGCGGAAACGCCGCGGGACATCCCGCCCCGGCTGACGGGCAGCGCGACGCGTCTGGCCTCGCGCGAGCACCCAGATGGGTCCCGGGAGGCTGTGGCCGGGGCTCACGTCGCCACCACCGGTCTCGGCGTCGCAGGAGGTGGCCTCACCTTCCCGCCGGTCGTTCCTGAGCACGCGCACTTTCTCGATCTTCCCCAGCAGGGCGCCGTCCTCGGCTGCAAGGGAAGCACAGGGCGCCTGAGCCTCCGCAGGGGCCGCAGGGGCCTCCGCAGGGGCCGGGCCCG
>NW_024341117.1:0-1834 GCF_902729225.1 Pteropus medius
CTCACTCTCTCTCACTCTCTCTCTCTCTTTCATTGCATGCATTTGCCCAGTTTTCCCAACAACATTTATTGAAGAGCCCGTCTTTATCCTGCTGTTTACTCCTGCCTCCTCTATTGTAGATTATATAGGCATGGGCTTATTTATGGGCTCCCTTTGGCTAGTACTGTACTGTTTTGATTACTATAGCCTTTTAACATAGTTTGAAATAAAGTAGTGTGATATCTCCAATTTTGTTCTTTCTTAATATTGCATTGGCCGTTTGGGATCTTTTGTGGTTCCATTTTAATTTTAGCATTATTTATTCTAGTTCTGTGAAAAATGACATTGGTATTTTGATAAGGATAACATAGAAGCTGCAGATTGCTTTGGCTAATGAGGACATTTATGAATATTAATGCTTCCAATCCATGAGCATGGAATATTCTTCCATTTATTTGCATCCTTTTCCTAATCTGTCTTTCTGATTGTTATTGGTGTA
Source organism: Pteropus medius (assembly GCF_902729225.1). Taxonomy (NCBI): domain Eukaryota; kingdom Metazoa; phylum Chordata; class Mammalia; order Chiroptera; family Pteropodidae; genus Pteropus; species Pteropus medius. The sequence goes on from NW_024341117.1 coordinate 479, forward strand.
TATAAACACAACGAATTTAATTTCATCCTGCAACATTGCTGAATTCATTTATTAGTTCTAATAGCTTTTTGATTCTTAGGGTTCTCTCTATATAGTATCAAGTAATCTTCAAATAATGAGAGTTTTACTTCTTCTTTTCTAGTTTGGATGTCTTTTATTTTATTTTTCTTGCTTAAATGCTGTGGCTAGGACTTCCAACACTTACTGTTGAACAAAAGTGGTAGAAGAGCACATCCTTGTCTTCTTCCTGATCTTAGAGAAAAAGCTTTTAGCCTTTCCTTATTGAGTATGACGCTAGCTCTGGGTTTTTCATATGTGGCCTTTAATATGTCGAAGTATGTTCCCTCTTTTCCTGTGGCAGGGTGACCCTGCCTGGCCATTTCCTGCTCGAATGAGTTAGTTCCTGACTGTACCCCGCTTCCTAGGACTCTGATTGACATGGCAGTCCGAAAACCTGCTTAAACGATTAAGCTGGTTTTCTTATAGTTTGGCAGCCAATCAAGGTTCTCCTTATGTTGTTCTTTCTCATATGGAATTCCTATAGATGTGTAGGAATGCAGAAGTACAAGATTGTATAAAACTGCCCACAATGTTACAATTGGGGCTCAGCCTTTGGATAAGAATCCTCTGAGCCGGTGCCGGCATTAATTAACACTGCTTCCTGCTTATAGCCTCAGTTGTCTCATCTCTGTTCGAGAATCCTGCAACATTCCCATAATGCTGAGAGTTTTTATCATAAGTGGATGTTGAATTTTGTCAGATGCTCTTTCTGCATCTATTGATAAAATTATATAATTTTTATCCTTCATTTTATGTAGTATATTACATTACTTGCTTTTCAGATACTGAACCAACCTTGCATCCCAGGAATAAATCCCACGTGATCCTGGTGTATAATCTGTTTAATGTATGGCTGAATTCAGTTTGCTAATATTTTGATGAGGATTTTTACATCAATGTTCATAAGGGATATCGGCCTATAGTTTTCTTTTTCTGTAATGTCTTTGTCTGGTTTTGGAATCAGGGTAATGGTGGTCTCATAAAAAGAACTAGGGAGCCTTCCCTCCTCTTGAAATTTTTTGGAACAGTTTGATAAAAATAGGTGTTAATTCCTTTTGAATGTTTGGTAAAATTCACATATGAAGCCATCTGGTCCAGGACTTTTGTTTTGGGGAGTTTTTTGATTACTGATTCAATTTCATTGGTGGTAATTGGTTGGTTCAGATTTTCTGTTTCTTCCTGATTCTGTATTGATCTACACCATTTTAATATTTTTTCCCCTCTTTAATTCCCACTTCCACCCTTGACCTATGGATGTTGCCGTTTCCCCTTAAGAACTGGATCTCTGAAGATGGC
>NW_024341118.1:0-332 GCF_902729225.1 Pteropus medius
ACTGGGTACCGAAGTTGGAGGAGCACTCACTGACACTTTGAGCTCCTAGAGGTACAAGCTACGTCCCATTCGTCTCTGTATGCTCTTGCAGTGCTCAGGGCCACCCACAGACAGCGTACCCAGGGATGCTTTGGCCCCTGCGTCCATGGGGGCCGTCACCCGCTGGAAAGAGTTTAGTTGGGATACACTGCAGACAGCTGTGGGTCTGAATTCGGCCTCCGTGCCTTACGTGCTTTGCGATGAGCTCTTTGAGCCTTTCATTTCTTCATTTTGAATGCGTCCACGGGGACCATTACGACCATCCCAGGCAGAAAGGTGAGGGAGAGGGAGGT
>NW_024341119.1:0-363 GCF_902729225.1 Pteropus medius
TAACATAACCATAAACCTGACCCTAATCCTAACCCTAAGCCTAATTCTAACGCTAACCCTAACCCTAACCCTAACCTTAACGAAACCTTAATCCTAACCCTAATCCTAACCATAACCATAAATTTTACACTAACAATAACTCTAAACATAACCTCTGCACCCAAACCTAACCTTAACCCAAATTTAACTCTAAAATTAAACTAACCTTAAACCTAACCCTAAATCTAACCAAAAACCTAAACGTAACCCTAACACTAATCCCAACCCAGATACTATCCCTAAATCTAAATTATCCTAACCATAATTCTAACCCTAAACTTTAATTTACACTGAGAATAAACCGAACTCTAAATCCATACCCCA
>NW_024341120.1:0-30858 GCF_902729225.1 Pteropus medius
ACATCCATGGGTCAGGGGTGGAAGTGGGGCGGGGGGAATTAAAGAAGGGAAAAAAGAAGAAAAGTTTAGAGTCAGGAGTCAGGAGTCAGGTAGTGGAAACAGACCTCAAATCAGTACCACAATATCTATGATAAGGTATGAACAGTATCTGATGGGAACAGAGAGAAGGAAACAAATAACTATAAATAACTTTCCACAGGAGTCAGGAGCACTTGCACCAGGTTTGTAAGGATGTGTTGGAGTTTATTAGCCATCAAAACTGTGGGAATGGCATTCAAAAAACAAGGAATAGAATTTGCAAAGACTCAGAAGAATTTATTTGGCAAATATTTATTGAAAACTTTGTGTTCTTCAAATACTATGCAAAGCTCTGAGGATATAAATAAATTAACATTGCCTCTATCCAGGTCACTGGTGAATTCACGTATCCTGAACTGGTAAAGAAAATTTCCACAAGCCAGTTCTCATGGTTTAAAAAGAAATAGCTGAAAAGATTCATGGGGAAAAACATCTTGTCACCCAGTCAGTTCCCCACAAAGTAAGTCAATGCCTTGGTATTGTCACCATTATTTCCAGCTTTGTAGGCCCAGAAATTAAATTTTGTCCACGTATCCAAAAGGAATTGGGCTACAAAGGACTGCCTCACAGTGATAAAGTTATATCCAACCCACATGGCGTATAAAATGAGATCAGTGGTACCTTTAGACGAACTATTCTAAAAGTACACGTTTAATCATTTTTTTAAAAACAATACATTTTTGTCTCACTTAATTTTTTTATAGCCACTTGTTAATTATGACAAGTGATGAGGGATTTTCACTTATAGTGAAACACTTATAGTTGTAACATTTCATTTTCAAATATGCTTATTGATATATGTTGATTTAATTCAAAGGAAAATAGTAGACCTTATCAGTGCAATAATGAGATTAATAAATTAAAATTCTTAGCAAATATATAGTGCATGCCAAGTGAAATATTTATGTAGATTGGAGTCATTTGATATTATAATAGTATTTACCATGATCGAATATGGTAAAAAGATTAAAGGTGGTAGACACATGATTACCGAAGTTTAGGAACACTGGCATAATCATTAAGAGTAAGGATGCTGGAGACAGACTTGAGTCCAAATCCTAGGTGCCCTACTATTTGGCCATGGGACATTAAGAGAAATGCTTTTGTTTTTTTCAATTTCAGATGCTTCCTCTGTGAAATCTCAGTAATAACCTAACTCACAGGGTGGTCGGGAGAATTAAAGGGGAGAGCCTATGCAAAGACCTTATCAAAATACCTGACACATAGTAAGTGATCAATAAATCTTTACTATTATTATTGTCATTGTTTATGTTACTAGTGACCATCACTTTTCCGATCAGTGCTCTTTCCTTCATCATGGTAACTCAGGTACCAGGAAGACTATGGCAGGGAGAGGTAGTTATTCGGGTGGGAATAGGGGAAGGGTCACAGGGAGATGAAGATAGTTTAGTGATTCTCACGGCTCCTCTTTAATGTTTCCCTTCCATTTCTTGTAAGGCCAGTCAGAGAGGACATTAGCCTTGTAAATTTCCTTTGACTTATCATGGTGTACATATTACATTTTTCTTAGAGTCCCTCTGAAAAGACAATACTTTGCAGAAGATGTTGCACTTAGATAATTTGTAAAGGCTTTTGATTTTTAAAGTTTCATTAGTATGTTATTGTAGGTACTGCCAGTCACTGTCTGGTGCCAGGGCGAGCAGATTTTGCTTGGAATGAAGGTGATGTGTGTCAAGATGAAAGAGCTGGGTGTAGAACCTGTTTGTGTCTTACACTACATCTGGCCAACCAATGTGGTCTCATATTGTTCCCTCCATGTTGGGGGACTGCTTCCACATAATAAAGACATGTAAACAGAGTATCTAAGTCCACACCTGGAGTGAAGTGTGGCCTACAGTGCTAACCTGTGCCAGGTCCTGGAAGCCATTTGAGGCCAGTGTTCTTCAGGTGAGAAAGCCTAAGAGCCCCCTCACCAGACAAGAGTCCTGTCCTCACCACTGGCTATGTGACCTTGAGCAAGTTATTAAACAGGCCTCATAGATTCAAACGGATCAGTAGTGATAGTTCTGATGTTAAGGGTGGAAGAAAAGGAGAGCCTTAGGCATGTTTTTCTTCATTTTTTTTCTGCTAATTCCAACAGTTTATATATCTCAAGGTCAGTTTCTATAAATTGTTGTTTTTGTTGATTTTGGTTCACTCTTTCCTGCTTCTTGGTATGTCTGGATTTTTGTTTGTTTGTTTGCTTGCTTGCTCTGTTTTGTGCAGAACATTGTGAATGATGCATTTGTTTGAAATTTGGACTGTATCATATTCCATAAATGTTGTTCAGTTTTGTTCTTGCAACTAGTTAATTTACTGTTGGGTCCCTTTGGGTCTGTCAGTTTGCTTTCTTTATTTGTGAGGATGAGTATGAATCAGTTTTAAACCCAGTTCTATGGCAGAGTATTTTATTCCTAATGCCTGGCCTCTCTGTCACCTGAACTGAGCGCCTGCAATGTTCAGCAAGGTCTCTACAGTCAACTCCACAGGAGCTGCTCTGTCATTGGCTTCTTGGAGTCTTGCCCTCAGCTTAGGACAAAAACAGCTTTCTCCTCTCCAGGTAAGATCTATAAATTTCAAGAGCTTCAGCAGCTGCAAAACCCAAACTCCTCAACTTGTTTAGATGTTTATGCTTTGTTTAGGTTCTACCTCCTTGTGCAACCATCTGGTACATGCCCTCAGGCAGCAAATTGTGGCAAACATTGGTTTCATCTTACGGATTTCCTTCTCACAGTTCTGCATTCCCTGTTGTCCAATAACTCCAAACAGTCTCCTAATGAATTGTACATAGTTTTATAGTTATTTATACTGTAAATGAATATCAGGGGCCAGCTTCTATGTGATAGACCAGCTGGTATCAATAGTTTCTCAAATATTAATCACCATTCTACTGAGAGGCAGTAATAGAATGTCTAACTGGACTTCAAACATTTTTTTTTTGTTGCTTTTTGCAGAACACAGATTGATTTAAAAATAATACAAAATCTAAAATTCTGTGCATCCTCTCCTAGGAAAAGTTTTCTGGTGTAGGGGAAGCAAACTTTGAGTCTGTAAAGTGAGATTGTGTTAAGGGAGGGGCCATACTGTATCGATTTTAGACAAAGCAGAGCTCAGAGCAAGGAATATTATCAGAGATGAAGAGGGACATCGCATAATGATAAAGGGGTCAATTCTCCAAGAAGACATAACAATCCTTAATGTGTATGTGCCCAACAAGAAAGTGTCAAAATACATGAGGCAAAAACTGATACAACTGCATAGAGAAATAGATGAATCTATTATTATAGTTGGAGACTTCAACACCCCTTTATCAAAATGGTCAGATCCAGTAGGCAGAAAATTAGTAAGGACATAATTGAACTTAACAACACTATCAATTAACTGGATGAAATCCACTCATATAGGTTATTTTACTCAACAACAGCAGAATGCACATTCTTCTCAAGGTCACATGGAACATTCATCACAATAGTCCATAGTCCATAAAATACACCTTAACAAATTTAAAAGAATAGAAATCCTACAAGACAACAATGGAATTAAACCAGAAATCAATAACAAAGATAGCTGGAAAATCTCCAAATACTTGGAGAGTAAACAATATACTTCGAAATAGCATGTGGGTCAAATAAGAAATCTCAACAGAAACTAAATATATTTTGAGCTTAATAAAAATGAAAATACAACTTATCAAAATTTGTGGGATGCAACAAAAGCAGTACTTAGAAGGAAATTGATAGCATTGAATGCATATACTAGAAAAGAGGAGAGGTCCAAAATCAGTAATCTCAACTTCCACTTTAGGAAACTAGAAGAGCAAATTAAATACAAAGTATAAAGAAAAGAAATAATAAATATTAGAACAGTAGTCAATGACATTGAAAACAGGAAATTAATGGAGAAAATCAATGAAACCAAACACTGGTTCTTTGAAAAGCTAAATTAAATCAATGAGCTTTTAGCCAGGCTAACTAATAATGAAGAGAGAGGACACAGATTACTAATAACAGAAATGAAAGCAGGAACATCAGTACAGATCCCATGGAAATTAAAAGATTAATAAAGAAATATTATGAATAACTCTATGCCCACAGATTTGATAACCTAAACAAAATGGGCCAATATCTTTAAAGATACAATTACCAAAACTCACACAAAAAGTAACAGATGATCTGAACAGACCTATATCTATTAAAGAAGTCAAATCAATTATTAATAACCTTCCAAAACAGAAAGTGCCAGGCCTAGATAGGTTCACTCGTTAATTCCACCCAACATTTAAATAAGAAATAATCTTCCACAATCTCTTTCAGAAGGCAGAAGCAGAGGGAATACTTCCTAACTCATTCTATGGCTTTTGAATGAACAATGTCTCTTCTCACCAATGCCTTGCAACATAGTGCTGGAAGTTCTAGCTAATCCAATAAGACAAGAAGAGTAAATAAAGTCATACAGGGAGCGAAGAAGTAAAATTGCCTTTGTTTGCAGATGACATAACTGATTGTCTACCTAGAAAATCTGAAAGAATCAACAACACCAAAATCTTCTGGAATTAATAAGCAATTTTAGCAAGGTTTCAGGATATAAGGTTAATATATAAAAGCCAGTCACTTTTCTATATACCACCAATGAACAACTGGAATTTGAAATTAAATACACAATGCCATTTACATTAGTACTCCCCCAAAATGAAATACTTAGGTAAAAAAATCTAACACAAAATGTCCAAGATCTATATGAGGAAAACTATAAAACTGTAATTAATGAAATAAAAAAAGAATTAAATTAATGGAGAGATTTTTCATGTGACTCAATATTGACAAGATATCACTTCTTCCCAACTTAATCTATAGATTCAATAAAATCCCCCCAAAATCCTGGCAAGTTATTTTATGCATATTGACAAATTGATTTAAAAATTATGTGCAGGGGCAAAAAATACAGAACAGACAAAAGAATATTGAAGCAGAGGAACAAAGCTGGAGGACTGACATTACCTGAGGCCACTTTGAGACTGATAAAAGGAATGGAGACATGAAACGGGCTGGTCCCAGGTGTGGTGGTTGAGAGTCAGAGAAATATCTCAGTCGCAGAGATCCCCTTGGAAAAACAAGGGGTCCCAGCCCCACACCAGGCTCCCCAGCCGAGGGTTCCAGTGCCAAGAAGAGAAGTCCCCACAACTTCTGGCTGTGAAAACCAGTGGAGATTGTGGATGAGTGAGACAAAGAGTGACTGCAGTTGCAGACATTCCTCTTTAGGGGCTCACATGCAGACTTACTCGCTGACTGACTCACTTGCTTTGAGTTCCAGCACTGGGGCAGCAGCTTGAGAGGTGCCAGGGACATACAGGTAGGAACTGAATTGTCTGGCTTCATGTCAAAGACTGGAGAGGCAGCTTTCTCTCAGACAGAAGTGTTGGGAGAAGCCATTGTTCCTTTTTTGAGCCCTCCCCTGCCTGGCTTGAAGATGCAGGCAGCCATCATATCTGAGACTCCATCAATGTAGCTAACACTGGTTGGCCTGCTCTGGTGATTCAATGAAAACCCACCCCTTCCAAATTGTGGGCCTACCAAAGCTGCTTCAAGCGGATTTGCCATAAAAATGACCTGTCTTAGCTCTTGTACAGATTTTCCTAAAATCTCTCAAAGGTTCACAAAACCTAAATAAGAAGCATCTGCTTTTGGCATGCCCTGTACCTATTGCTGAGCACTAGCAGCAGCCGGCCTCAGTTTGCGTCTTGGCCTCTAGAGCCCAGCATAGGTGGCAGCCATCTGCAGATGGCTTTGTGGCTCATGCCAGGTGGCCCGAGGCCAAGCACAAGCTGCAACTGAACTTGGCCTGTGGCAAGGCCCCTCCCAAGATGCCCTGGCCTGCAAGGCGAGTGGCCAACTTCAGTCTGAGCCAGAGCACCACCAGGGTCACATCTGAAAATGACACACCAAAAAGGCAGATTAGGCTGGCACCAGAGTCCTGTTAAAGCAAATCCTGCTCTGTAGAGTCAGCTTCTGCACAACAGCTCCTCCAGTGGTCATGGCCAGTCATCACAAATAATCGGCCCAATGGTCAATCATTCCATTGCTCTGCAAACAGCAACCAAGGCTCAACTAAAACAGGAAGGCACATAAAACCCACACAAGGGACATACCTGGAGCACCAGTTCAGGTGAACAGGGAAGGCTGTACCACTGGGCCCCACAGCACACTGACTACATAAGGCTACTCTACTAAGGCTGGGAGACATAAAGGCCCTACCCAATACATATAGAAACAAACACAAGTAGGCAGCCAAGATGGAGAGACAAAGAAAAATGCCCCAAATGAAAGAACAGAACAAAGCTCAAGAAAAAGAACTTAACAAAATGGAGACAAATAATCTACCAGATGCAGAGTTCAAAACAATTTTTATAAGGATGCTCAATGAACTTAGGGGAAGAGTAAATGATCTCAATGAGAACTTCAACAAGCAAATAGAATACATTAAAGTGGAGATAGAAAATATAAAAGGGAACCAGTCAGAAATGTAGAATACAATAACCGAAATGAAGAATACCTTAGGAGGTATCAGCAGTAAATTAGATAATGCAAAGGGTCGAATTAGTGATTTATATGATAAGGTAGCAGAAAACACCCAATAAGAACACCAACAAGAAAAAAATCCCCCCAAAATGAAGATAGTTTAAGGAGCCTCTGGAACAACATCAAGCATATCATCATTCACATGATAGGGATACCAGAAGGAGAAGAGAGAAAGCACGGATTTGAAAACCTATTTGAAGAAATAATGACTGAAAAATTCCCTAACCTGGTGAAGGAAATAGACATAAAACCCCAGGAAGCTCAAAGAGTCCCTTAAAAGATGAACCCAAAGCAGCCCACACCAAGACACATATCATTAAAATGACAAAAATTAAAGACAAAGAGAGAATCTTAAAAGCAGCAAGAGAAAAGCAGTTAGTTACTTACAAGGGAGCACCCATGAGACCGGTAGCTGATTTCTCAACAGAAAATTTGCGTGCCAGAAGGGATTGGCAGGAAATATTCAAAGTGATGAACAATAAGCACCTACAACGAAGGTTCTCTACCCAGCAAAGCTATTATGTAGAATCAAAGGACAGATAAGGAGCTTCCTAGACAAGGTGGAGTTCATCACCACCAAGCCAGTATTACAGGAAATGTTAAAGGAACTTCTTTAGGAAGAATGAAAAAGAAAAAAAATAATAAAGATGAATAATAAAATGACAGCAACTATATTTCTAACATCAGTTACTTTAAATGTATATAGATTAAATGCTCCAATCAAAAAAAAAAAGGGTGGATGAATGGCTAAGAAAATAAGACGCTTACATACACTGCCTACAAGAGACTCACTTCATATTGAAAGACACACATGGACTGAAAGTAAGGGGATTAAAAAAAAGATGTTTTATGAAAATGAAAACAAACAAACAAAAAGCTAGGGTAGTGATACTCATACAAGACAAAATAGATTTTAAAACAATGGCTATAACAAGAGACAAAGAAGGACGCAAAAATCCCACTTCTGGATATTTATCCAAAGAAACCCAAAATAGATAACTGTTATAATCAGAACAAAAGCTTTTTTAAAGAATAATTTTCAAAAAGAGTACTGATAGTAGAAAAAAATAACCTTTGGTAATCCAGACAATTAATTGTTATTCAGTTTTAAACAGAAATGAGCTATCAAGCCATGAAAAGACATGGATAAAACTTAAATAATCTGAAAAAGCTATATACTGTGTGATTCCAACTGGAAAATATACTGACAACTGTTTCTAGCAAAGGCAATTCTATGCAGAAAATAAAAAGATCAGTAGATAGCAGGGGTTAGGAATGGGAAAGAGAGGAATAGGCAAAGCACAGAGGATTTTTAGGACAATGAAACCACTTTATATGATACTACAATGATGGATACATGTCATTATACATTTGCTAAAACCCACAGTATGTACAATACCAAGAATGAACCCCAATATGTCAATGTACACACATCAAGTATAACAAATATACCATTCTGGTGTGGGATGTTGATAACGGGGGAGGTTATACATGTGTAGGAGCAGAGGATACATAGGAAATCTCTGTACTTTCCACTCAATCTTGCTATGAAACTACAACTTCTCTAAAATATAACATCTATTTTTTTTCAAAAGTCACATGCCAAAAAGTTTTAACCTTATCATGTAGTTATTGGTTCAAACAATTTTTACAAGAATATATTTTTAGAAAATTCCTATTGGAATCACTATAAGGAACAGACAAGAGTAATGAAGGCCTTCTCTTTCATGTAATGAATAGCATAAACTATTGCATTTGTCATTGCTAAAAAGTTTCTCTTGGGAACTATTTAAATATTTCATGATGAAGTATCTATCCCCCTTTCTGAGACTCTGGGACATTATGTAATCCTCTCTCTTAGCAAAATTATTCATGCTATCATTTTTAATCTGTTAGATAAATATAAATTTACTAAATAGGAAACTTATGTTCAGAAGCCATGAAAAAGTTCTGTGGCACAATAAATATAGTCAATTATGGCCCCTAAACACCAAGATTGGTGTTAAATAAACCACAATTTAAAAAAATTTTCTCAAGCTATATTTGTTTCATAATTCCCTGTGATCTAGTGCTGACAATATTGTCTGTTACTGAGTATTTTAGCCAAGATATTCAGTATTCAGATGAACTGAAATAAAAGTGTCTCCCATCCTGAAACCATTTTACCACATCTATCTCAACATGGCCATGGTAACTCTCATTCCTCTTTCCTGAAAATGTATTAAAGATGTATTCATGTATGACCATTTTTCACTGTGATTCAATTTGGTTGATGGGACCATGTGGCATGAGCATGATCTCAGTAGTAGACTTATTTTGGGATGGCAAAATATGGGTATGACTGGAGCCTATGGGAACAGGCTCCAGTTCTATTGAGACAACTGAGAAACAGCAGAAACCAAGAAGTTGAGCCTGGGACATGTTTGCCAGTTTGGGTAATCTAAATGTCAAGGTCAAATTACTGAGAGATAAAGTGTTGTCCAAATGAGGCAATATTTTTATTGTAAGCCCAGATTAATAACCAGAATTCAGGAGGCCTGACCAGTCCTCCTATCAAGCAGTCCTCACATTCAGATTGTGAGTGGACCTGCTTTTGCATTACCGTGAGTCTTAGGAAGGCAGAAGGGCACTGGTGACATCCTGATATGAACCCAAAATTGAGAGCAGATGCCCAACAGGCCAAGTGGGATAGAATCCCCTAAGGAATGAATGGAGAAGCAGCAGAAAGGAGAACAAGAAGGAAGGATGACATTGCAAATGGCTGAAACAACTAAGAACCTCAAAAATGCACCTTATCTTTTCACATAGAGTCCACCAACCAAGTGCTGACCTTTGCCTGAGAGCATGGCAATACCTGAGGGCATGTCTATTTGCATGGGTACATGCGGCATTTCAATGTGGATATGACATTTGGGTGGGTGTGTTTACCATCTGCAGTAGAACGTGAGGTTCCTACTGAGAATCTGATAGTATAGGACCACTATTTGTTCAGAGAACACAACAGTGCCCTCCTCCTACCCTACACTGCCACTCTGCCTTCTCTCAGAGCTTTCCATAAAGGAGACATATACACAGGATGCAGAACATCATTCACCTGGCCAGTTCTCAGTACTCCTCAGTGTAGAGCCTTCTGGTTGAGTTGGGTTGATGCACAGGCATGGGCTCAAGAATGAAGCAGGATCCATTTGACTCTAATTCTGCATCTTACCACCAGCTGACTCCTAACGTGCAAGAATGGCAGGACCCCAAATCCCCAGTGAGTAGAACAAGAGAGAGTAATGTGGCAATTCCCAGCCTTCACAGGTAGGCACTGGCTCAGCTTCCTGCTTAGTATCATGAGAGAGAAGAGCATGGACATGTCCCACATGCATGGGTGGCACCTCACAGTGCACAGTGGTACTGCTCACAGTGCTCAGGAATCTGGCCCATCACCCCAGTCTTTCTTCTAGGGGAGGAGTGAGGAAAGGGTTTAGGAGAAGAGGGCTTTCCCTGGAGTGAGGGGTAGTGGGAAGAGAAGCCTGTCCCCACCCCCAGAGATCTAGAACCATGGTTAGAAACCGATTTGATCATAGAAAAAGTAAGTCATGTGTAAAAATTGATTTTGCTGTTAAAATCTCAAATATACCAATTATTGAAACTGTTAAAAATGTGAGCCTGTTGAGAAAAACAAATGCGAATTCACAAAAGTGAATTTTCATTAGATAATAAAGAAGCAATTAAATTTAACATATAAATGCTGAAGATTTAAAAAATTTATGTAGGGAGTAGGGGGGAGCGGGGAGGTAGTTGGGGTAAAGGGGGTCAAATGTGTGGTGATAGAAAGAAATCTAACTATGAGAGGTGAGCACACAGTGTAAATATATATTTGCCTTATTGTTAAATTGTCCAGCTGAAACTTATTTGATTTCATTAACCAATGTCACCATAACAAAATTAATTAATTAATTTAAAAAATGTAAATCACAGTATAAATTGACCTCATGGTTTGGTTGACAACATACAGCTATATTTATAAAATATAACCAAGTTAGGTTATGTAAATTAAAAAATAAAAGATAGCTACTTCATAAATTTATTAAAACATCTTAATCGTTTTAAAAAGGCAAGAATTTCAAGAAAATATGAAGGCAGATACAATAAATTATATCAAATTGCAACACTTAGAATCAGGTATTTCTAACATTGGTTCAAAATTATTATATACAAACATCTTTCTTTTCTCTTATGAAATAAATCAATAGGCTAGAAGGTGGTAAAGAAGAAAGGGTCATAACTTTACAAAAATTATTTTACAACAATGAACTTATACCATATATGCTATTCAAATAAAAAAAGTATTGGATTTCATTTTATTAGACTATGATAAAATAAAGGGAAAGAAAAGAAGTAAAAAGTGAATCTTTCGTTAATGCTTTCTTTAACTGAAAAGATATTAGTTCCTGGAAAATTCTCCCAAAGTTAAGGAAAAATAATTTCAAAAACAATACAGATTTGAAACCACTATTATTTTTAATGGCACATTTAAATTTTGCCAGAGTCAGGAAATTTCCTGTTTTGGGAGATCAAATTTTAGCAGAATAGCCCCATTATACTTTCCGGTATATACTCCTCAATCTCCCAGTTTTTCTTCATGTACACTTACTCATATGAAAAAGCATAGAAATCATGAGTGTGCTGCTCTATGAAAATTTCACAAAGTGAACATACCTATAGAATCCTCACTTAGGTCGAGTAATAGTATATTACATAGCTCCCTACAGGGCCCTCTTGTGACACTTTGCAGTCATTTTGATTCCTCTTCTACAAAAGTAACCACAGTTCTCACTTCCAGCAGCATGGTCTGGTTTTGTCTGATTTAAAATTTATATAAATGGAAGCATATGGTGTAGAGTCTTTTGTGTTTAGCTTCTTTTACTTGTCATCATTTTCCTGTGTTTTACCATGCTCTTGGATCTGGTAGTTATTTAATCATTGTATTGCTACATTGCATTTTATCATATGAATACAACATAATTTATTGTCTGCATTGTGAACATTTGAATAGTTTTTCATCTGGAATAATATGCCTTGTGCTATGTGAACAATCTTGTACATATTTTTGGTGATCATTATACTCATTTATGTGTATTTCCCTAAGTATGTACCCTAGATGTGGAACTGCTAGGTCATAGGACTTTACATATGTTTAGCTTTATTATCCGCTACCAAAGAGATTTCCAAAACAGTCACATCAATTTACAGTCTCATCAGCTGTGTATTACAGTTCATGTTTCCTCACATTCTCATCAGAATTTGACATTGTTTTTTTTCTTTTGAGCCATTCAATTTGGCCCATAGGATGTGCTATAAGTATGTCATTATAGGTTTAATTTCTTGATGCATAATGATATCAAGTACCTTGCCATATAATTTTTGATCATTTGGAATTTTGTTTTGTGAAGTACCCATTCCATACTTTGCCTTTTTTTAAAATTGTTTTGTCTGTCTTGTTTTTATTGATTTTCAGTGTTCTTTACACTTCCTAAGTAAAATAATATTTTTGCAAACATGTATTGCAAATATATATACATTTTTTTGGTTTGCCTTTTCATCCTCTGAATAGTATCTTTTAATAAATGAAAGTTTATGTTAATAGAAAAACTAAAATTATTATCAATTTTAATGTTTTATAACCTACATATACACATATACATAAACTTTAAAAAAATCCTTTGGGCTGTCTGGACTCTGCTTTAAGATCTTTGTCATTATGTTACAAATAAAACATTATTTCATTCCTCAAAGTGGAAGTATTTCAAACAACACTATCTGATAACAAATTATTAACAAAATAAAACTACAAATTATTAACAAAATAAGAAAGCACACATGGCCCTCTACCTCAAATTTTTTAAGTCTATTAAAAAATTCTGTGGTAAAATGGAAAATACAAACAAAAATTATAGGATTTCTAAACAAATGATAAAAGTATATCTATGGCATACATTTAAAACAGTAATCAACAAAGGAAATTTTCATAATCTTAGACATTTTCATCGATTAAAATAGATGAAAAAATTCATTAAATATCCACCACAAAAACCTAGAGCAGCAAAATAAACCAAAAGAAAGCACAAAGAAGAAAATAGTAAAGATAAAAGGAGTAAAAGGAGAAAGAAATGAGTTAGAAGAGATAAATGTGAGATCTAGTTAATAAAATTGAAATTATAGACTTTGGAAAAAACAAAATAGACAATAGACTAACAAAATTAATAAAAGCATAGACATTATAAATATACAATCTCAAACGTAACAAGAAATAATAACCATTGAAACAGCAGTACTTTAAAAAAATAATAAAATAATTTTTTGTTGTTCTATGCAAATGAAATTGAACCTTAGGCAAAATGTATATTATTTTAGGAAAATAATGTTTATCAAAGTTGACCCCAGTAGAGATAGAAAAATTAAAATAGACCAATTTTAATACAAAAAATATATATAAAGTTATAGCTATCCCACTAAAAACATCAGGCCTAGATGTTTTCAAAGTGGACATCTAAAATTCAAAGTCCAGATAGTCCAGTGCTCCCTTAAGTGTTCCAGAGCATTGAAAATAAAGGGAAAATTTTTAACTGTTTTTCTGAAGCAACTAAAACATTGATACTTAAATTTGATAAGATAGTACCAAAAATAATAGTACAGACCGAAAACATCTATGAATATTGTATGTTACACATATACACAATCTTCATGGTAAATCCATCGTCTTTCTTAATGGTGAAACTCCAAATGCATTTCACATTAAAACATTAAGAGATCAGGACAAAGGCAAGGGAGCACACTGTCTCCACCAATATTTGTCACTGTCTTGGATTAAACAATTCAATTAGAGAAATCAATTAGAGACATAAGAACTCAGAGTTCTATTTGCAGATGATATGTTCTTACACTCAAACAAAAAACAATTCAATACAGTAAACAGGATAGTGAATACCATATAGATCTTAATAGCTTTTATATAAACAAACACAAATTAGAGATAGTAATGATATAGAACGAATCTTTTTAAAATAGAAAAAATGATAATATGTAGTAATATATTTTAAATCTATTGAAAAATATTTAATGCTTATAAAAGACACAAAGTAAACTTGAACAAATGGAAAGATTTCATTTGTTTTTGGATAGGATTATTCAACATCATGAAATGAGAAGTTTTCCTTAAATTAATTCATAAATTTCACTGTCTCAATAAAAAAGTGTCAATCAGCATTTTGGAGCCAGAAATTTTGATAGTAAATTTCACATTGGAAGACAAACAAATAAGAAAACAATAAAAAAGCAAAAGCTACAGAGAGATTGGCCCTTTAAGACCTTAAAACACAGTATAAAGCCACTATTATTAAAATTGATACATAAATAGACAAACCAGTGGAATAGAAGAAAAAATCCAGAAATTTCCAATTTCATTAGTATGTGATGAAGTTGGCATTTCAAATGACTTGACTAATAGATCAACTGTTTAATAAATTGTACTGTGAAGACTGATTTTGCCATTTAGAAAAAGAAAATTAGATTCATACTTAAAGATTACACCAGAACAAATTCCAAATGGAAGAGGGGTCTACATGTAAAAAATGAAATCATATAAATAACAGAAGAACATGAGTAAATTCCTCTTTAACCTTTAATAAGGCTTTCCAACTAAGACTAAAAATCCAGAAGTCCATAAAAAATTGATTCAGTTGAATTCATAAGTACATGCTCTATAGATTAGATGATATTATATCAGTATTAGTTGTCTGATTTTGATAATTGAACTGTGATTACAGAAGAGAATTTTCTAGTTTTTAAAGAAATACACAATAAAGTATTTAGAGATAGAAAGACATCATGCCTACAACTCTCAAAGGCTTCAGAATCTTTCACCAGGGACCAGCTAAGATAGATTGTAGTTCACATCACCACTGTGAAGAAGGTGGCCCAAGTCCTCATGGAGAAGCACTACGTGCACCTGGCCAACAAATTCCACACCAACAAGCTAATCGCCATTATCCCCAGCACGCAGCTCCACAACAAGGCAGAGGGCTATATCACACACATAATGTAGCAGATTCACAGAGTCCCATGAAAGGTATCTCCCTCAAGCTGCAGGAAAAGGAGAAAAAGGAGAGATAATTATGTTCCTGTGATCTCAGCCCTGGATCAGGAGATTACTGAAGTTAATCTTGATACTAAGAAAATGCTGAAGCTCTTGAACTTTGGCAGTCTGTCAAACTTCAGGTCACTCAGCCTACAGTTGGGATGAATTTCAAAACACCACTTGAAGCCATTAGAATCTTTCTGCTGTTCTGTAATATTTTCAATAAACCATGGACAACCTTTAAAAAATGGCTTCAGAAAAAAGATATGGATAGATATATAGAGAGTTAGAGAGATAGAGACATAGAAAATGATGTAATATTAATATTTGGGGAACCTGGAAGACATGTATATAGGAATTCTTTGTGGTGTTCTTATAACTTTTCTAATGTTAAATTATGTTAAACATTTCAAAATAAATGAATAAATGGAATAGAAAAAATTTTAATTTAATAAGTCAAGGAGATTATCTTCTGTTTTCCTCTAAAACCTTTATTATTTTATATTTCATGTTTAGATCTGAAATACTTCTGGAATTGATTGTTTTGTTCCTTATGTAGAAGGAATAAAGATTTGCTTTTTTCCATAGCAATATCGAATAGACAAAGCACAATTAGAAAGCCCATCTTTCCCCCACTGCAATGTAATGAAACCTTGTCATAAGTGAAATGATCATGTATGTGTATATGCATTTCTGGATTCTCAGGCCTGAAGCATACAGAGGCTGGCAGGTGTAGGTGTTCTTTATAGTCAGAAAAGGAAAAATTTTATTTTACTTTAAAAGCATGTTATAGTTGCAAAAAGCTGTACATATTTAATGAATAAAAATTGATTAAAATATTTTTCTAAGAGAAAGAAAAGTACAAGGAAGAAAAGAGAATGCAAAGCCACAATCTAGAACATGTCAAACTATATTGGAGTTAAGAGGAAGAGGAGCTAAAAAATGAGTCAACAAATAGGATCCGTGCAATATGAAAGAAAACCAGAGGATGGTGGTTTCACGAAATCCTGAAGATTTTGAGGAAGAAGTAGGCAGCATGTTCAATGTTACGAAGGTATTCTGATTGGATAAAGAGAGTTCCCCTTCATTCTTAGTTTGCTAAAAGGTTTTACCATAAGTAGATGTTTATTTTCATTTTTAATTTTTCCAGCTTTATTGGTAAATAATTGACATATAACATTATATAGTTTAAGGTGTACAACATGATGATTTAATACATTTATGTATTGCAAAAATATTATCAAAATAATGTTACTTGACACCTGTATCACGTCACATAATTGCAAATTTTCGTGTGCTGAGAATAGTTAAGAACTAATATTTTGTTTGTTTGTTTTAGCAACTTTGTAGTATAAATAACTGTATTATCAACTATAGTCACCATGCTGTATATTAGAGCCCCAAAACGTTTTTCATCATATAATTGGAAGTCTGTGCCCTTTGACCAACATCTCCCCCATTTCCC
Organism: Pteropus medius; assembly: GCF_902729225.1. Lineage (NCBI taxonomy): Eukaryota > Metazoa > Chordata > Mammalia > Chiroptera > Pteropodidae > Pteropus > Pteropus medius. Next base: position 16,244 of record NW_024341120.1, read on the forward strand.
CCACCATCCAGCCCTTGGTAAGCACCATTCTGCTTTCTGTTTCTGTGAGTTTGGCTTCGTTTTAGATCCCACATATAATTGAAATCATACAGTATTTGTCTTTCTCTGTCTGACTTATTTCTCTTAGCATAATGCCCTTTAGGTCCATCCATGTTGTCACAAATGGCAGGATTTCCTTAATTTTATGACTGAATAATACACACACACACACATACACACACACACACACACACACACACACATCACAATTTTTAAATTAATTTATTTGTTGATAGACACTTAGGTTGTTTCCAGTCTTGGTTATTGTGCATAATGCCGAAATAAACATGAGGGTGCAGATATCTCTTTGAGATAGTGACTTCATTTCTTTTGGATGTATCTCAGAAATGAAATTGCTGGGTCAAATGGTAGTTCTATTTTTAATTTTTTTGAGGAACCACCATACTGTTTTCCATGGTGGCTGCACCAGTTTACATTCCCACAAGGGTTCCCTCTTCTCCACATCCTTGGACATTTATTTTTATAAATCAAATATTCATGAAATACTTTTTCTGCATTCATAGGGAATATAATTTTGTTCTCCTTAACAGGTTAATTCTGTAAGATACATTGATTTTTCCAAGTGCTGAGCCACTTCATTTCTAGACTAGTCTTGACTTGCTTCTTATAAAACGTTATCTTTTAAAAATATATAACTGGATTTGTTTTGCTAGTGTTTTATTCATGATTTTTCCTTCAATGCTTCAATGAAAGATTGGCCAGTACATTTCATTTCTTAGAATGTTCTCACAGTGTTTAGGTCTCCTAGAATGAGATGGGAAGTGTTTTCTTTTTTATATGTTCTGGCAGGTATGTAAGATTGCCATTCTTTCTTCCTTAAAGTTTTGTAAAATTAATTGGTGGGGTCATCAGAATATGGACATTGTTTTTGTTGTTGTTTTCTTCAGATTCTGTTCATCTGTTATTTATAGGACAATTCTGATTTTTAGCTTCTTTCGCTATCATTTTGTTGTTTTTTTTCTTTAAATTTGTACATTATATCTAAATCTTCAAATTTATTTGCACAAGGTGGTTCAAGATTTTGACTAGTTATCTTTTAATCTTTTATTTTCTATAGTTATGTCTCTTCATTCATTCTGGGCAATGGTTTTTAGATAACTTCTCTTTTTTTGTTGTTCAGACCCACTGAAGGTTATTATCAGTTACATTGTCTTTACAAAGAACCAACCTTGGATAGTTTGCTTCATCTTTAACTGATTTATTCTCTCATCTTCATTCTATTTTCTGCTTTCTTTGAGTTTAATATCCTGTTCTATAAAATTATTGTGATAGATGCACGTGTCATTGAATATTTTGCCTTTCTTTTTTTTACACTATACATTTTTAAGCTGTATTTCACAAATCTTCATTATTATTTACATGGGGATGTAAAGTACAGCATAGGGAATATAGTCGATGATATTGTAATAACTATGCAAGATGCCAGGTGGGTACTAGACTCTTTGGGGGGATTACTTTGCAAATTATATAAATGTCTCATCACTGTGCTGTACACCTGAAACTGATATAAAATAGTATTGGATATCAACCATAATTAAAAAATAAAAAATAATTTTAAAAGGAAAAAATATTTTGCAATTTCATTGATGATTTCTTTTTTGGGTTATTTGGAAGGATATTTCTTAATTTAAAAACATAGGTGATTCTCTAGTTATTACTGGTTATTAATTTATAGCTTAATAGCATTGTGGTCAGGGAATATGCTACTATTTCATTGTCTCAAACTTCTGAGACTTGCTTTATGGTCAACATGTGGTGTCTTTTGGTAAATATCAATAGCAGTTGAAAAGGCTGTGTATCCTGTAGTTGTGCACTGATACAAACGTATAAATATATATTGCCAAGTTTGTTCATTGTATTTATCAGATCTTTTGTATCTTTGCAATATTTGTATTGTAATGGCCTGCTGAAATGTGAAAGGGTTAAAGAATAATTAAAACCTGAAACTGGACAAAGGAAGTCCATAACTTAGGCCTAGTTTCTGGAACCCCTAACCACACTCTGTTAATCATGAAACTTGTAACAATGAGCTCATACGCTAACTGCCAATTTTAGCCTGTGTAACCTTGCTTGCTTGCGTGGCATGAAAAATAATCAATTGTATATAAGCTGAAAATTACTGTTTGGCCATCGCCCATGGGAACACTGGCTATTGTCCATGGGAACATAGGCAATCACCCATAGGAACATAACATTCTAACACAAGCTTTCTGCTTCTGTACTTCCCGCTTGCACACCTGACCAGTGGGTTGACAGGTAGTGAATAGGAGAAAGATGGACCTTTGTGTTTAAGACAGAATGAGGAATAGGATTTAGGGCTTAAAAACCTTGTATCTTGGCATTTCGAGGCTGCTCCTTTGCAAGGACAGCCGCCGGCTAATAAACTGTCTCCTGGTTAAGAGCACTCAAGTTGGGTCTGGTTATTCTGGACACAACAGTATCTGTATGTCCCATCGGTTCCTTAGGGAAGTGTTTTTAAATCTCCCGCTATGATTATAGATTCATGTATATGTCCTTGCAGCTCTGCCAAGGTTTACATTATATTTTCAGACCATGTAATCAGTACAAATAGACTAATCACTCTTTTATTTGCCTGGTGAGTTGGGCCCGTTGTGATTATTAAGCATCCCTCTTATAGCAATGCTGGTTTTTTGTTTGTTTGTTTTGTTTGTTTTTGCCTAAAAGGCCTAACTTTCTGAAATAAACAAGGTACGCCAGTTTATTTTGATGAATATGTTTGAGATATAAGTTTTTCTACTTTGTAACTTTCGACTTTTCTGTATATTGCTATTTGAGGTGTGTCTTTATAAGCAGAATATTGGAGGTTTCTGTCATCTTTTCCTTCTTCCTCTTCTTCCTCCTTACCCTCCTCCTGCCCTCCCCTTCCTCCTGTGCTTCCTCCTCTTCCCCATCTCCCCCTCTCCTCCTCTTCCACATCCTACTTTTTTATCCAGCCTGTTAATTTTGGTCTTTCATTGCAGTATTTACCTTTAAAGTGATTATTGATGTATTGGGGTTCGTAGCTACCATCTTAAAGTCTTCTATTTCTCCCAGTTCTCTATACTCATTTATCTCTTTTGACTTCTTTGACATTAATTTAATTTTTTTTTCTATTTTCTACCTCTATCACTTGATAGGTATTCACTCTTTCGTTATTCTTTTAATGGTTTTTTGGAGACTACGACATGCACTCTTAACTTCTTAAAGTCTGACGTAAATTGGTCCTTTCATCTCATCACAGAAAATGCAACTACCTTAGAACATTTAGTCAACAGTACCTTCTGCTTACTTGTTATAATATCCTTACTTATTAATATAATATATAACATACTTTAATATTATTGCTGCCACATTTTCTAATTACTCATAGATACACACACAAAGAAAACCATGTGGATTTAACTTCAAAACACATTATTTTTCAGTATCATTTTCTAAAACCAGATCATTTAAAGATATCCATGTATTTATCTGATAGGTCACTGTTCATTACTCACATATCTTTGAGATCCATCAGGGTTCGTACTCTTTCTCTTAACGAGCACACTTAAGTATTTCTTTTAGTGTGGATGTGCTTGTGAAACATATTTCTATCTAAATTAAATTAACAGGTTTTTTAGAGCAGTTTTATGCTTATCGTAAAACTGATCGAAAAATAAGAGAGTTTCCACATACTCCTTCACCACGCCACCTGCATGCTGCTCTTGATTTCCCCTACCATTTACATTTTGATTTATTGTGGGCCATCCGTTACAATTAAAAACCAATATTGATACATCATTATTAAGTAAAGTCCATAGTTTGCATTCGGGTCCACTCTTTGTGTTGTACTTTTGAAAAATGTATAATGACATGTGTCCATCATTACTGTAACATAGAGAATACTTTCACCACTGTCCCGAAACTCTCTTTTGTGCCACCTAGTCTTCCTTCCTTCAGTGCTCCCAAATCCTGGCAACCACTGATCTTTTTACCGTCTCCATAGTCTTGCCTTTTCCAGAATATCACATCGTTGGAATAAACACAGTAGTTAACCTTTTCAGATTGGCTGTTTTTCATGTAGCAATGCACTTTCAGGTTTCTAAATGTCTCTGTGGTTCGATAGCTCATTTCTCTTTATTGCTGAATAATATTACATTGTATGCACGTACCACGGTTTATCTATTCACATATTGCAGATCATTCTTTTGTCTCAGTTATATTGAGGTATGATCGACAAATAAAAATTGTACATATTTAGGTGCTATAAATTGATATACGTATTTACGGTGAAATGACTACCATGATCAAGCTAATTAACATCTCCGACATCTCACATACTTACTCGTGAGTGTGCATGTGTGCATGTGTGTGTGAGTGCGTGTGTGTGTGTGTGATGAATACAGTTGGGGTCTACTCTTTCAGCAAATTTCAGGTATACAATACATTATTATTAACTATAGTCACCATGCTGTACAATTGCTTCCAAGTTTGGGCAATTATGAATAAAGCTGCTATAAACATTTGTGTTCAGGTTTTTGTGCGGACAAAAATTTTCAACTCATTTAAGTAAATACCAAGGAGCATGACTGCTGGATTGAATGGTAAGAGTATGAAACATTCACTTTTTTGTCTGAAAAATGCTTTTATTTCACCTTCATCTTAAAGGACATTTTCCCTGGTTATTGAGCTCTTAGTTGGTTGTTAAATTCTTTTGGCACTTTGAAGATACTGTTCTACAGACTTCTGGCTTCCTTGTTTATGTTGAAAGTCAACTGTCAGTCTCATCATCCTGTTTTCAAGACTATAGTGGCTTTCATGATGTTCCCTTTGTTTGCCTTTCAGAAGTTTGGCTATGTAGGTTTAAGAGATATTTACTTCAGAATTATCCTGCTTGGGATTCTCGGTGTTTCTTGAGTCGGAGGCGACACGTTATCGGACAGCTTTGGAAACGCCCGGATCCCTCTCCGTTCAAATATCACCTAGGCACTTTTCTCTTTGCCATCTCTTCATGGAACTCCAATTAGAATGTGTTAGGCCTCTGCATCCAACATATCCTTTCCTGCCCATGCTATGTTTTCCATCCTTTTGTCCCTATACATTTTATTCCAGATATTTTTATCTGACCCATCATCTAGTACACTCATCCTCTCTCTTCACCACGTCTTACCTGTTGAAAATGTACCCCTTCGGTTGTTGCTTTCAGATATTTTACTTTTTTATATGTAAAACATCTGTCCTGTTTATTTCTTGGTTTCGTTGAGGCCTAATGCATATTCTATACCCATTTTAAGTGTCCAGTTTGATGAGTCCTCACAAATTGAAACATCTGTGTCACCACCGCCGATATCAAAGTATAGAACACTTCCAGTGTCCCACAAAGTTCCGTCGTGTGCCTTTGCAGTCATTCTCCTCGGTCACCTCCAGCCGCGGGCAACCACCAACCTTCCTTCTCTCATTTTAGTTTTGACTTCTCAAGAATTGTATGTTAAATGAATCAGACAGTATGCAGTATTCTGTTTCTGGTCTTCCACTTAATGCTTTGGATAGTCCCATGCATTGCATTGCGTATGCCGGTAGTTTGTTCCTTTTGATCTTTCTGTGGATGTGTGACAATTGGATGATCTATTCACCAACTGATGGACGTTTGGGATGTTTTCAGTGTGGGGACATTATGAATAAAGCCACTACCATTGTTCGTGTCCAAGCGTGCTGTGGACATTTTGTTTATTTCTTGGGTTGAAACCCTAGGAGTGGAATGGCTGGGTTACGTGGTAGTTGTGTGCTTAACTCAACAAGAAACTGCCAAGCTTTTATGGAAAGTACCTAGTCTTTGCACCAACATGTATGAAAACTGTAGCGGCTCCCCCTCACCAGCTGTTGCCATTTTCGGCCATTTTAAAGCCATCAGTAGGCATCCTAGTAGTTATGGTGTGCTATCTCATTTTGGTTTTGATTTGTATTTCCTTGTTGACTAATGATTTTGAGCAACTTTACATGTGTTTACTTGCCTTTCATGTATCTTCCTCAATATTTTGCCCACTTTTAAAACAAGTTATGGGTTCCCATTATTGGGTTGTAAAAAATTGTTATACATTCACACGTGCAAGTAAGTTCTTTGTTATGTATGTGCGCTCCCTCTACGTGACTGGTTTTATTTCTTAACGGGATCTTCCAAGCAGCAAAAGTTTTAATTTGCCTTTGAATTATTTTTATAAAGTCAGTTTACTCATCTTCTTTTATCGTTCACGCTTTTTGTGTTCTAAGAGGTCTCCTTAACTTAACAAAGCCTTTTCTCCTGTCATCATGAACAAGTTTTATAACTTTATCCTTTACGTGTATACTTATTATCCATTTTAGGCTATATCCGTATGTGATTTGAAGTAATGTGAAAGTTGCATTTCTTTCCATCTGCGTATTCGGTGTTTCTTCAATATTTGTAGAAAGCATGTTTTCCCCCATTGGATTCCATTAGCACCACTGTCGAGCACCAATCATCCATACATGTGTATGTTTATTTCTGGACTTTCTATTTGTTTTCCATATATTTGTATGTCTATACTTGTAATACTACCACACTGTCTTGATGACGGTAGCTTTTTAGTAATTTATGAAGTTAAGCAGGGCGAGAACTTCAAATATGTGTTTCTCTTTCTGAATTGTTTAGGTTATTCCAATCCTTTGTATGCCAGTAAAAGACGCAGAATCACCCGGTTGCTTTCTAGTCATTTGCATTGCTGTGAGTCAATAGCTCAACTGGGGGAGAATTTACATCTTATCGATGTTGAATCTTAAAATCCATACACATCATCTATCTCTCCATTCATTCACATTGCGTGAATTTCTCTCGGCAATGCCTATTGAGTTTCATTTTACAGCTTCGCGTGTATTTTGTTAAATTCATTGCTAGGTAGTTCATGTTTTGCATGTAATATAAATGGCATTTTTATTTTAAATTCCGATTGTTTGTTCTTAGAATTACTATAATTGATACTTTTTGTCGACCTCATCCTGCAGCCTTGCTTATCTCACTAGCAGTAGTTTTAGTCATTTTTTAAAAACAGAATCTTCAGAACTTTCTACGTAGATGATCATATCATCTGAATAAAGACAATTGCACTTCTTCCTTTCTACCTTGTATGCCTTTAAAAAAAAAAAAAACTTTAAAAAAAATTCCTGCCTTAATGCACTAGATAGGACTGCCAGTCCAGTGCTGATTAGGAGTGGTGAGAGAGGTTTTGGGGTAAAGCTTTCTGTTTTAAACCGTGAAGTATGTTTTAGATGATCTTTATCAGGTTAGAAAACTCTCTTCTATTCCTGGTTTGCAGAGCATTTTTAAAAATCTGGATGGATGTTAAATTTCGTTGAACGCTTTTCTTGAATTATATGAGTATCCCGTTGACGCTAAAACAAATTATGACACGCTGTAGTGGCTTAAAACAACACAATTTGTTATCTTGTACAGTTCTGGAGGTGGGAAGTCCGAATTGCGTCTTACAGGCCCCAAATCAATGCGTCTACAGAGCTATGTTCCTCTGCAACCACGAGGGAAGAATCTGTTCCTTGCCTTTCCTATGTTCTAGAGGTCACCCGATTTCCTTGGCTACTGCCCCTTTCTCCGTGTTCAAAGCCAGCAGCATAGAATCTCCCAATCTCTCTCCTCTCTGACCTCTGCTTATGTCATCCCATCTCCTTCTCTTCCTGTTCGTTTTCCTGCCTCCCACTTCTATGGGCCTTTGTGATTACATTGCTCCACCCAGGCAATCCGGGATTAATATCCACACCTCAAGATCCTCACTTAATCACATCTGCGAAGTAACTCCTGCCACGTCCGGTAACATATTCACAGGTTACAGGGATTAATGCATGGATGCACTTGGGTATCATTGTTCTGTTGTGTGGCATGCATCCATTAGGATGATGGTATGGTTCTCTTTTGTAGTCCATTGATATAGTTGTAACGTTCTGGGTATTGATTTTCAAATGTTCAAGAGCACTTGTGCTTTGAGAGAAACCCCATTTGGTCATAAAGAATCTCTTTGCTATATTGCTGTTCTCCTTTGCTAACATTTTGTTAAGGATTTTTGTGTCTATGTTCTTGAGGGATATTGGTTTGCAGTTGTATTTACTTGTAATGCCTTTGTCTGGTTTTGTATAAGGATACTTTGGTAGAAGGATAATAGTTTCACAGAATGAATTGAGAAGTATTCCCTGCTCTTCATTTTTCTGACAGAACTGTATAAATTTGGTGCTAGTTCTTCCTGAAATATTTTGCAGAACACACCTGTGGGGCCAACTGGGCCTGGAGTTTCCTTCGTGAGAAGGCTTTTACTCACAAATTCTATTTCTTTAATAGATATAAGGCTATTCAAGCATTCTGAATTTTCTTGAGTCAGCTTTCATAGATTGCGTCTTCCTAGGAATTTGTCCATTTCTTCTACGTTGTCGATGTTTTTGGAATAAAGTCGTTCATAGTATTCCCTTACTATCGTTTTAGCATTTGGCACTCTAAAGTTGTGTCCCCTCTGTTCTTCCTGATACCAGTTATTAGTTCCTTGTCTGATTTTTCTTGATTAGTCCACATAGAGTTTCATCAGTTGCATTAATCTTTTGAATGAACCAGCTATTGACCTCGTGGCATTGTTTCTATTGTTTGTTTTCTATTTCATTGATATCCTTACTGTTTCCTTCTTGCTACTTTCTGTTGGCATATTTTTTACTTCTTTGGTTAGCATCTTAGTTTCGTAGTTCATTGGTGTTAGACCTTGCCTCTTTCCTAATATAAACATGTAAAGCTAAACCTTTCTCCCTAAGCGATGCTGTAGCTGAATCACACAAAACTTGATATGTTGTGTTTACATTTTCCTTTAGTTCAAAATTTCCCTAGTGCCTCTTCTTTGACCGTGTGTTATTTTGAAGTCCATTGCTTAATTTCAAAGTTTCGTTTATTCTCTAGAGCTTTGCTTATTTAATTCCACTGTGCCCAGAGAACATCCTCTACATGACTTCAACCATTCTTCATTGATGGAATTTTGTTTTATAACCAGGATAAGATCTTTCTTGGTGGGTGGGTGTCCCCATGCCTTTGAAGAGAATGTGTATTCCACTGCTATTGGGTGGAATGTACTAACATTAGGTCAATCTAGTTGATAGTGTTGTTAAAGTCTTCTTTATCTTTATCGACCTTCTATCTATTCGCTATATCAAAATCTCAGAGAATTTTTGAAATTTCCAACTATTAAATAGATTCGTGTGCTATACTCTCTTTTAAGTTACGTCAGTTTTCGCTGTATGTAATTTAAAACTCTTTGACCCAGTGCACTGAGAATTGTTATGCTTTCCTGATTAATTGACACTTTTATTATTACTAAATGTCCCTGTTTAACACTAGTAATGCTTTTGGTCTTAAAAACTACCTTGTCTGTCATTACACCTTTTCTTTGTTCTTACAGTTCATTTTCACATGGTGTATCTTTTTCGATCCTTCTACACTGAACCGATCCCTGTGCCTACATTAAAGTGAATTTCTATTCAACAGCACATTGTAGTATCTTGCAGTTATCTTACCCAGAAATAGCTGCCTTTTATTTGGGAGTTTAGAATGTTTACATTTAGTTTTAAGTATGAATATTATTGGCTTTAAATCCATCATCTTATTTTGTGTAGATGCCTTCCTTCCTTCCTTCCCTCCTTCCTTCCTTCTTTCTTTCCTTCTCTCCCTCATTTGTCTTTTTATTGTTTCACCCAATTCCTTTGTCATCTTGTGCATTACTGAAGTATTTTTCAGTATTCTATTTTTAATCTGTGTATTGGTTTTTACCTATTTCGTTTGTTTTATTTCAGTGGTTCCTGTAAGATTATATTACCCATATTTAATTTATTCGTTTATTTCAGTGGTTCCCGTAAGATTATATTACCCATATTTAATTTAGGTTTTTCACCTACAAACAATAATATTCCACTTCATGTGCAAGGTAAAAATCCTAAAAGTGTGCCTTTATTTCTTCATTCCCATCCATTTGCTTTTGTTTCCAAACATTTTATATGTACACGTGATAGCCCCCACAATGTGTTTTTATTGGTTTTGAAAACATTCAGTTAACTTTCAAAGAGAGTCATTTTAAAAAGATTCCCCCACCCCCACATATTTACCATTTCTATAGCTACTCATTCCTTTGTATTGATCTCGGTTTATATTTGGCATGGTTTTCCGTCATCCTAAAAATTGCATTCAATATTTTCTATAGTTCGGGCCACTGGTGTGCAATTCCAATGGTTTTATTTTTTGGAAGAAACTGTCTCCCCATTATTTCTTTAAGTTTATATTTAAATTAACATTCAGTGACATAGACTTCTTTTGGACGGCCAGTTCCAGGAACTTTAACATATGTATAGCTTCTTGTAACAACCACCACAATCAATATTCAGAACATTTCCATTCTCCCATGAAATCCCTTTGTAGTGCTATTCCTTTGTAGTCACCCTCTCTCCACACCTAACCATGGCACCACCGATCTGCTCTCAGGATCGTTTTGTCCTTGCAAGAAGGTCATATAATAAATGGAACCCTTTAAAATGTAACCTTCTGAGACTGGCTTCTACCACTTAGCATAATGACTGTGAGTTTCATCCAAGTCATTGATTGTATCAATAGTTCATTCCTTTCCACCACCGAATAGTATCCAATTGTATGGAAATAATATACTTTGTTGAAGGGCATTTGGGTTGTTTCGAGTTTGGGGTAAAAGTGAACAGAGCTGCTATAAACACCATGGGCAGGTTTTGGTATGATCTAAGTTTAAACTCCTCTAGGGGAAATCCTTGCGGGGTGAGATTGCCGGATCATATGGCTAAGTGTATGTTTTTCACTTCATATGAAGCCACAAAACTGTTTTCCAGAGTGGCTGGACCACTTTACATTTCCTCCAGCAACATGTGGTAAAATCCAGGTGCTGCCCATCCATCCTCAACATCATTTGCTCTTGTTAAGTGGCTTTTTTGTTTGTTTCTTTGCTTGCTCTTCTTTCCTTCTATCTCTGTTCGTTTGTTTTAGCAATTTTAATACAGAAATGGTGGTATCTCGCCTTAGTTTCAATTTGCATTTGTCTGAGAGTCAGTGAGGTTGAACATCTGTTCATGTGCTCAGTTACTACATATATAATCTCCTTTGTGTTGAAGTATCTGCTCAAATATTTTGTCCATTATTTTCTTAATGTTGAGTTTTAACAGTTTTTTAGTTATTCTGGTTACAAGGCCTTTTTCGGATACATAATTTGCAAATACATTCTCCCAGCCTAGGATTTGTCTTTTCAAACCCTTAATAGTATCTTTCACAGAGGAAAAAGGGGTTTTTGGTATCATGCTAAAACATCTTTGCCAAACTCCAGGTTGAAGTTTGTCTGTTGTTTCCTTCTAAAAGTTTTACAGTTTTATGTTCTTGACTTGTGTCTAAGATTTATTTTTTAGTGGTTCTAGTATAAGATATGAGGTCCTTTAACTTTTGGATGGACATCCGGTTGTTTCCATACATGTGTTGGAAAACAAAACAAAACAAAACAAAACAAAAAAAACAGTCCTCTCTTCATTGCACTGCTTTGGTGCCTTTGTCCAAGAAGAATTGGCCATGTTTTGTGAGACTAGTTCTGGAACTGTCTCCTCTGAGCTATTTATTTGTTTGCCTATCCCTTCATCATTGTCGAACCGACTTTTGTTTACCGTAGCTTTATACGTTTTAAAATGAGGTCATGTGATTCCTTTAACTTTATTCTTCTTTCCACAATTGTTTGGCTATTCTAGTTTCTTCTACTTTCCATATAAGCTTTAGAATCCTCTTGTCTATGTCTACAAAACATCCCGCTGGGATTTTTATTCGAACTGCACTAAATCTATAGATAAATTCCAAGACAATTGACATCGTTACCATGTCAAATATTCCAATCTATGACCATAGTGTGTTCCTCTATTTATCTGGGTCTTCTTTTATTTCATTCTTCAGTGTTTTGCTGTTCTCAGCATCATTCGTTAGATGCGGAGCTCAGACTTTCCCTTCTTTTTGTTAAGTAAGTAGTAGTAGTCTCTTATATTTCATTTCCCAATTCTTCTTTGTTGGTATATAGAAATAGGATTGATTTTATGTCTTAATCTTGTATTCTGCACTCCAGATAAATTCGCTTATTAGTTTTGGGGTACATACATACATACATACATACGTACGTATGTACGTACGTACGTATGTACGTACATACGTACATACATAACGCTGTGTGATTTCAACTGAATCAATCAGCTTGTCCGTGAATAGGAACAATGTTAATATAATCTACTGATCCGTGCCACAGCATGATGAATTTCCAAAGCATTCAAGTAGAGAAGAAAGAGGGCAGACACCGAAGATTACATAATGCATGTTTATGTTCTAAAACAGGCTCCAGGAAAGAGAATTCTAATCTACAGAAATACAGAAAGAAGATCAGTGATTGCATAAGGCTGGATGTGGATGGTAGTCATTCACTGGGAAGGGGCGCAAGGGAATTTTCTTAGGTGTTGAAAACGGTCTCCTTCTTGATTGGGGTGGTAGTTACATCGGTTGTCGCATTTGTTAAAGTCCATGGAACTGTACACTTAAAAGGGGCATATTTTTAATTTGTAAATTAAACCTCAGTAAAGCTGATAAAGAGAAACCTTGACAGGTGCGAGGTGATATCTCATTGTGGTTTTTATTTGCATTTCCCTGATGATTAGTTATGTTGAGCATCTTCTCATGGGCCTGCTGGCCATTTTAATGTCCTCTTTGGAAAAATATCTATTTAGTTCCTCTGCCCGCTTTTTAATCACATTGTTTATTTATTTGTTATTCTGTTGCATAATTTTCAATATATTTTGGATATCAACCCCTTATCTGGCATATGGCTTGCAAACTTTTTCTCCCATTCTGTAGGCTGTCTTTTCATTGTGTTAATTGTTTGTTTTGATGAGCAGAGCTTTTGAGTTTGATGTAGTCTCATTTGTTGGTTTTTGCTTTTGTTGTTCGTGCTTTTGGCATCGTGTCCAAAAATGCCATTGGCAAGGCCAGTATCGATGAGCTTCTTCCCTACGTTTTCTTCTAGGAGATTCATGGGATCGGCTCTCAGGTTTATGTCTTTGGTCCATTTTGAGTTAATTTTTGTGAGTGGTGTGAGAGAGGTGTCCAATTTCATTTTTCTGTATCTTTTTCTCCAACCACTATGGGAAACCAAATGGAGGTTCCTCAAAAAATCAAAAATAGACCTATCTTATGATCCAGTTATTCCACTGCTGGGTATACACCCTAAGGAATGAAAACAGGGGTTCGATGAGCTATATGTACTTCAGTGTTTATCACAGCATTATTCACAATTACCAAGATAAGTCAACCACCCAAATGCCCATCAACGGATGAATGGATAAAAAAAAAGATGTGGTATATATACAGAGTGGAATATTATTCAGCCATGAGAAAGGAGGATATCCTGCCATTTGCGGCAACATGGATGAAGCTTGAGCACATTATGCTAAGCTAGATAAGTCAGACAGAGAAAGATAGGCACTGTACGATATCACTTGTGTGTGGAATCTAAAAATCTCAAACCTGTAGGGAAAAATAGAAAATAAAAACGAACAGTAAATTGGCGGTTACCAGGGGATGCGAGAGTGTATGTACAAAATTGAAATCAGTACTAATTAAGCCATAGAGATCTAATGTACAGTATATTGAATGCAGACAATAACATTGTACCATACGTATGTAATGTGATAAATACTGTTACAGCTGCAACAATAGTACAATATATAAATGCATGAAAGTACCACACTGTACGTTTTAAATTCACACGGTGTTACATGTCCGATTTATTCAATATAGGAAAAAAAAATTTAAAAAGGAGAGAGAAACCTTGACTATTAGCTTAATTTAGAGGAACTCGGTTTGCTAAGAAACAATGCCCAAAACGTAGACCTCTTGTAATGAAACGTTCGTGGCTTTATCAGTCAGTCATTCAAGAATTCTACTTATGGGCACCAAGCAGGGGGCTCTAGCCAGCTTCTCTTGTCTTCCCCACTCCACCCTCACACAGATGAACCAAGTGTGCTTCAGGACAAGAATTTGGAACTACAGCTGAGGTTGGACTCCATCTCCTGGGGAATGTCCTTCTACATTGATTCTTGCTTTTGCCCTTGCTCCTTCTGCGTCCCAACCTTGTGCCTTGTGCCCTTTTTCCATGTGGAGGGAAGGAAGCAAGAGGAGATTTGCGAGGGTGACCCGGTCCTAGGGCTCCTCCCCGTGTCCCCCATTCCAGTTGCCGGGACCCTACAGTTTCCTAGTTAGCTTCAGAAACAGGATAAAGCATAATCCGAAGCTGCTGCCATCCCATCAGGCACACGAATATCTGGCTCTCGCCTGCCTCAGAACCTTAGCTAAAAACAACGAATAACTCGTAGTAGAGTTACATCTTCCCACTTCTTCCTTGTCTGCTTTCAGAAGGTGTACTTTTGCCTGTTTATCAACACGTTCTAATCCTGAACGTTTTCCAAAGCCCTTGTACAAATTAAGACCTCCATGG
>NW_024341121.1:0-627 GCF_902729225.1 Pteropus medius
AGTGTTACAGCTCTTCTAATATGTGAGGCACTCAGCTGGGGTATGTAGTTAAATTTAAGTTATAATCCCTGCCATGGAGGTCTATTCAGAGTCAGTGATAGCCGACACAGCACTTGCCAGGGGCCAGGCACTGAGCACCACTGATGGCCCTGAGCACCACTGAACGCATTTTGTACCATTTTACAGATGAAACAGGCACAGAGAAGTGACTCGCCCAGGGTTTCTCAGCTAATGAGTGACAGGGCTAAGATTTACACCCAGGCAGATTATTTCCATAGTCTTTGAGCTTAATCTATTCAGAGCTGCCATGTTAAATTCTCAGAAGCCTGTGAGAAACACCATTGCAATTGCCCCTGTTTTATAGATGAAAGGCTTGAGGCTCAAAAAGCCTCGAAGGCAAGGACAAGCGCACATAGTCTGACTCCCTAGATCTTTTCTTAAGGTGCTCTGACATAGGCATCTGGTTAAGACTGCATCATTGTCAAAAATGACAGTTAAGTTTATGAAATCATGTGAAATAATAAATGTATGTTCTTTCCAAGCTATGTTACAACATGAACAGCGAAACACTAAAATGTATAACTAATGTTGGGATGATGGGATCATAAGGATAATTTATTTTTTTGT
>NW_024341122.1:0-802 GCF_902729225.1 Pteropus medius
CTTGACATCCCCCGGGTTTAATCTTCCCTGGAACACAAGCATCACCATCTCATTTTTCAAGTAAAGAAACTGAAGAGACTTGCCCCAGGCACACAGTTATTACGGATCGAATGTGAGATTTGAACCAAGATCCCTTAGATTCCAAATCAGAAAGTTTTTACGGAAATTGTTTCTGTCTCTCTCTGATGCCCTTACCAATAATAATAATACTGCTAATAAAAAATAATAAATAAACTTTTGGATTATCATTATCCCTATTTCACAGATGGGAAGACTGAAATTAAGAAGTAGATGTGAAATTCAAGTATCAATAACAATCTGCAGAAGGTGAAAGGGCCCGTATTTAGGCTGGTAGGTGAAGGGGCCCATATTTAGGCTGAGGTCTGTCCACTCCCCAGGCTCACTGCTCCCAACAGCCCTTTATGGCCCCAGTGGTGATGGCTTGGCTTCTCCCTGACTCTTACACAAAAATCAGTGCACTGGTCCCTGCTTTCAGGATACCACAGTTATTCTTCCAGAATTCAATTCTTTTTCTTTACATTTTCTAGAGATGAGTCTAAGCCTTCTGCATTTATAAAGCACTTCTTTTGTACCTAGGGCTGAGTTAGGTACTGCGGGAAATGGGGAAGCATATCTCTGTGTGTCTGTGTAAAGCAATCATATGTTTAAACCAAAATTATGGAGACTGTTTCTGATACACGCTCGCACTTGGGGTTGTTTAGAAAAATGGTGACTGTGCACTCAACTGTGCTGTTTTAACACCCCCTCTTTGATCCTCAGGAGCACTACCTACAGATTCAGA
>NW_024341123.1:0-514 GCF_902729225.1 Pteropus medius
ATTGGTGACACAGCATTCTGAAGTTTTACCACCTTATAAAGCGAATACCACCAGTATTCCTGCCAGGGTCTGAGAAGGTGACATTCGTGATGATTCTGTACCCTCGTCCCCAGGCTGCTTTCCAGGCAGGCAGGCTCTTACACCAGGCTGTGGTGTCCACACTCACGTCACCAGGCAAGTGGGCCCCTTGCATCCCATTAATCAGCCCACCTGCAGAGGTAAAGTTGGCTCAGTAGAGTGAATGGATTCTTTTTGTAGGAGATTAGGATGAGGGTTGGGATTTGGATTGAGGTTTGTGGTGGTCAATTTTATGTGTCAATTTGGCTGGGTCACTGTACCCTGATACGTGGTCAAACATTATTCTGAATGTTTCTGTGGGTTGTTTTAGGATGAAATTAATATTTAAAGCAGTGACTTTGAGTTAAAAAGATTGCCTTCTATAGCATGGGTGGCCAATTGGTTGACAGTCTGAACAGAACAAAAGGTTGCTCTCCCCTGAGCAAGAAAAAATTCT
>NW_024341124.1:0-610 GCF_902729225.1 Pteropus medius
TGTGTCTGACAGGCACTTGGCTGGTGAAATGTCAAAAGCTCTTCAAAAGCATTTTTGACAGATTTCCCCCGACTTGGCACGGGCAATGCGAACCTCGGGAGCTGCCGAAACCTGAAACAGCAGGTTTAAACAATGAGGAAAATCCCCACTGTCTCCGCTCCAGCCTCGAGACTGGAAATGCTTTCTTAGACGCACACGCGCGTGCACACGCGTGCACACGCCTCCCCCTTCAACTCACACTCCCTTTCAAACTACTCCTTCCTCCTGTTCTCAGCCTTAGCTTCGGGTTTTACTCCGATTCTCTGAATTTGCAGCCTGCTGACCTACAGGTTCTGGTTGAGACACTATAGCCAGGGGACCAGAAAGCCGAAGGGACCCCCGACGACTTGGGCCGCTTATCCTGACAGCTCTTGATTCTGGTTGGTGGGCCTGGAGCCCAGGGGCCACGCTCACTGTCCCATCGGCGACTGTTTCAAAGACCCTCCACCCCCGTTGGAGCCTCTCGGAACCTCTATTCCCCGAGATTACGACCCTGGCTCGAGGGCCTGGTGCCAAGAAGCACAGAGGGACACAGCACAGAGGAAACAGTGCCAGGTGGCCCAGACCTGAA
>NW_024341125.1:0-1061 GCF_902729225.1 Pteropus medius
CTAGAACTTCATTCATGTTATTTTGCTCAACATAACAGGTCAAAAACAAAACAAGAATAATATTAATAGCCAGTCTTTTTTACTCGGTGTTAAAAAATTTGTTTGCAATCTTTGTAGGTACTTTTTCTTTTTAGTATATTTGGCCTTTTGGGGTTAAAGACCTTAGTAGTTAAATTATTGCCTTGATGAAGTAAACTGCATCTTTTAGAGAATATTATATATGGGTAAGAAATTACAGCTAAAATTTGTCAAGTTTGAACAAAAAATTGCATGTTTACGTCCTTATTTTAAATGCATGAACCAAAATTTCTCAACTTAGTAGATAAAATCAGTTTTTAGAATTTAATATGTCTTATATGAAATTTCTCCGTATAGGTGACCCTTGAACAATGTAGGGGTTAAGAGTGCTGATCCCCACATAGTCAAAAATCTATGTATAACTTCAGACCCTCCCAAAACTTAACTACTAACTGCCTATGGTTGACTGGAAGCCTTACTATTAACATAAATGGTCAACTAATATATATTTTTAATGTATTACACACTATATTCTTACAATAAAGTAAGCTAGAAAAAAGAAAATGTTATTAGGAAAATCACAAGGAAGAAAATATACATTTACATTATTAAAAAAAAATCCTAACATAAGTGGACCTGAAAATTTCAAACCTATGTTGTTCAAGGGTCAACTGTATATATAGATATATCTGGCAAATTGATATATATATATGTGTGTATATATATATGTATATATACACACATATATATAATTATATATAAATAATGCATAACTCAATTTAGTCATGGGAGAGCATATACATGGAATCCCTTTAACAACGTGTTTGCACGACATCAAAACAACTAGACAGTTAAGACAAATCACCACTTTTGGCACCATTCAAACCTAGGTGGACATGAACACAACACTAAAAAGCACTACACTGATCCCGAACAGTCAAAATGGCGAGATGCGAACACTGATTACTTCAAATGTTGGCGAGGATGTGCAGCAACAGGAACTCTCATTCGTTTTGAGGAATGAGAAAGGGTGGGAATGTAAA
>NW_024341126.1:0-6193 GCF_902729225.1 Pteropus medius
GCTCCTTCCTGCTTTCCGCATTGGAAATCAGACTTCGTGACGGAAGCAGACGCCTCCCTCTCCCTCACCTTTCTGCCTGGGAGGGTCGTAATGGTCCCCGTGTACGCATTGAAAATGAAGAAATGAAAGGCTCAAAGAGGTGATCGCAAAGCTCAAGAGGCACGGAGGCGAAATCAGACCCACGGCTGTCTGCGGTGTCCCCCAACTGACCTCTTTCCAGCGGGTGACGGCCTCCAGGGACGGAGGGGCCAAAGCATCCCTGGGTACGCTGTCTGTGGGTGGCCTGGAGTTCTGCACGAGGATACAGAGAGGAATGAGACGTCGTTTGTACCTCTAGGGGCTCAAAGTGTCAGTGAGTGCTTCCGCAACTTCTGTACCCCCGTCCCCGCAGACGACCGAGCATCGCACTCAGAGCCCCGAGGCGCCGGGAGGGCCGTGAATTTGTCGCAAGTGAGCCGTATCTCGGAAGTCTTCAGTTCAGGCTCAAAATGGACGTCAGTAGAGTGCTTTTTACCAGATCTCCCCTAGATATATCTATATCTATATCTGTATCTGAATCTATAGATATCTCTATATCTCCATCTCTCTCTCTTTCTCTCTCCCTCTCACTCTCTCTCTCTCTCTACCTATCTATCTATGTATCTATCTATTTCTCTCACTCTTTCTATATATATATTCATATATACATATATATATATATATCTATCTATATATCTATATATATATATATATATATATATAGTGATTTTTAAAACAAAAGGCTGTATTTTCCTTAGACGTTTGAGATAATGCAGGCCGCTCCCAGCACCTCCACCTTCCGGGAGTGTGGACACCGGGCTTTCCAGAGCCACAATTCAGCAGGATCTTTTTTCATCCCAGAGGCCCCGGGGCTCCTTCCTAAGGCCTCTGCTCCTTCCTGCTTTCCGCATTGGAAATCAGACTTCTGGACGGAAGCAGACACCTCCCTCTCCCTTACCTTTCTGCCTGGGATGGTCGTAATGGTCCCCGTGTACGCATTCAAAATGAAGAAATGAAAGGCTCAAAGAGGTGATCGCGAAGCTCAAGAGGCACGGAGGCCTAAATCAGACCCACAGCTGTCTGCAGTGTCCCCCAACTGACCTCTTTCCAGCGGGTGACGGCCTCCAGGGACGGAGGGGACAAAGCATCCCTGGGTACGCTGTCTGTGGGTGGCCTGGAGCTCTGCACGAGGATACAGAGAGGAATGAGACGTCGTTTGTACCTTAGGGGCTCAAAGTGTCAGTGAGTGCTTCCGCAACTTCCGTACCCCCGTACCCGCAGACGACCGAGCATCGCCCTCAGAGCCCCGAGGCGCCGGGAAGGCCGTGAATTTGCCGCAAGTGAGCCGTATCTCGGAAGTCTGCAGTTCCGGCTCAAAATGGACGTCAGGAGAGAGCTTTTTGACAGATCTACCATATACATATATGTGGATATATATGTTCATCTATATGCACATATATGTATATGGTGGATTTTCGAAGGAAACCTGCGTGGACCCCTGGTCTACCACAGAAGACAGGCCGCTCCTCGCACCTCCACTTCCCCGCAGTGTGGACACCGGGCGTTCCAGAGCCACAATTCAGCATGATCTCTTTTCATCCCAGAGGCCCCGGGGCTCCTTCCTAAGGCCTCTGCTCCTTCCTCTTTCCGCATTGGAAATCAGACTTCAGGACGGACAGACACCTCCCTCCCCCTCACCTTTCTGCCTGGGATGGTCGTAATGGTCCCCGTGGACGCATTCAAAATGAAGAAATGAAAGGCTCGAAGAGGTGATCGCAAAGCTCATAAGGCCCGGAGGCCGAAATCAGACCCACTGCTGTCTGCAGTGTCCCCCAACTGACCTCTTTCCAGCGAGTGACGGCCTCCAGGGACGGAGGGGCCAAAGCATCCCTGGGTACGCTGTCTGTGGGTGGCCTGAGCTCTGCACGAGGATACAGAGAGCAATGAGACGTCGTTGTACCTCTAGGGGCTCAAAGTGTCAGTGAGTGCTTCCGCAACTTCTGTACCCCCGTCCCCGCAGACGACCGAGCATCGCCCTCAGAGCCCCGAGGCGCCGGGAGGGCCGTGAATTTGCCGCAAGTGAGCCGTATCTCGGAAGTCTGCAGTTCCGGCTCAAAATGGACGTCACTAGAGAGCTTTTTGCCAGATCTACCATATACATATATGCATATATATGTTCATCTATATGCATATATATGTATATGGTGGATTTTCGAAGGAAACCTGTGTGGACCCCTGGTCTACCAGAGAAGGCAGGCCGCTCCCAGCACCTCCACCTTCCCGGAGTGTGGACACCGGGCGTTCCAGAGCCACAATTCAGCAGGATCTCTTTTCATCCCAGAGGCCCCGGGGCTCCTTCCTAAGGCCTCTGCTCCTTCCTGCTTTCCGCATTGGAAATCAGACTTCGGGACGGAAGCAGACACCTCCCTCTCCCTCACCTTTCTGCCTGGGATGGTCGTAATGGTCCCCGTGTACGCATTGAAAATGAAGAAATGAAAGGCTCAAAGAGGTGATCGCAAAGCTCAAGAGGCACGGAGGCCGAAATCAGACCCACAGCTGTCTGCAGTGTCCCCCAACTGACCTCTTTCCAGCGGGTGACGGCCTCCAGGGACGGAGGGGCCAAAGCGTCCCTGGGTACGCTGTCTGTGGGTGGCCTGGAGCTCTGCACGAGGATACAGAGAGCAATGAGACGTCGTTTGTACCTCTAGGGGCTCAAAGTGTCAGTGAGTGCTTCCGCAACTTCTGTACCCCCGTCCCCGCAGACGACCGAGCATCGCCCTCAGAGCCCCGAGGCGCCGGGAGGGCCGTGAATTTGTCGCAAGTGAGCCGTATCTCGGAAGTCTTCAGTTCAGGCTCAAAATGGACGTCAGTAGAGTGCTTTTTGCCAGATCTCCCCTAGATATATCTATATCTATATCTGTATCTGAATCTATAGATATCTCTATATCTCTATCTCTCTCTCTTTCTCTCTCCCTCTCACTCTCTCTCTCTATCTACCTATCTATCTATGTATCTATCTATTTCTCTCACTCTTTCTATATATATATTCATATATACATATATATATATCTATCTATATATCTATATATATATATATATATATCTATATATATATATATATATATATAGTGATTTTTAAAACAAAAGGCTGTATTTTCCTTAGACATTTGAGATAATTCAGGCCGCTCCCAGCACCTCCACCTTCCCGGAGTGTGGACACCGGGCGTTCCAGAGCCACAATTCAGCAGGATCTCTTTTCATCCCAGAGGCCCCGGGGCTCCTTCCTAAGGCCTCTGCTCCTTCCTGCTTTCCGCATTGGAAATCAGACTTCAGGACGGAAGCAGACACCTCCCTCTCCCTCACCTTTCTGCCTGGGATGGTCGTAATGGTCCCCGTGTACGCATTCAAAATGAAGAAATGAAAGGCTCAAAGAGGTGATCGCAAAGCTCAAGAGGCACGGAGGCCGAAATCAGACCCACGGCTGTCTGCAGTGTCCCCCAACTGACCTCTTTCCAGCGGGTGACGGCCTCCAGGGACGGAGGGGCCAAAGCATCCCTGGGTACGCTGTCTGTGGGTGGCCTGGAGCTCTGCACGAGGATACAGAGAGCAATGAGACGTCGTTTGTACCTCTAGGGGCTCAAAGTGTCAGTGAGTGCTTCCGCAACTTCTGTACCCCCGTCCCCGCAGACGACCGAGCATCGCCCTCAGAGCCCCGAGGCGCCGGGAGGGCCGTGAATTTGCCGCAAGTGAGCCGTATCTCGGAAGTCTGCAGTTCCGGCTCAAAATGGACGTCACTAGAGAGCTTTTTGCCAGATCTACCATATACATATATATGCATATATATGTTCATCTATATGCATATATATGTATATGGTGGATTTTCGAAGGAAACCTGTGTGGACCCCTGGTCTACCAGAGAAGGCAGGCCGCTCCCAGCACCTCCACCTTCCCGGAGTGTGGACACCGGGCGTTCCAGAGCCACAATTCAGCAGGATCTCTTTTCATCCCAGAGGCCCCTGGGCTCCTTCCTAAGGCCTCTGCTCCTTCCTGCTTTCCGCATTGGAAATCAGACTTCGGGACAGAAGCAGACACCTCCCTCTCCCTCACCTTTCTGCCTGGGATGTCGTAATGGTCCCCGTGTACGCATTGAAAAGGAAGAAATGAAAGGCTCAAAGAGGTGATCGCAAAGCTCAAGAGGCACGGAGGCCGAAATCAGACACGGCTGTCTGCAGTGTCCCCCAACTGACCTCTTTCCAGCGGGTGACGGCCTCCAGGGACGGAGGGGCCAAAGCATCCCTGGGTACGCTGTCTGTGGGTGGCCCGGAGCTCTGCACGAGGATACAGAGAGGAATGAGACGTCGTTTGTACCTCTAGGGGCTCAAAGTGTCAGTGAGTGCTTCCGCAACTTCTGTACCCCCGTCCCCGCAGACGACCGAGCATCGCCCTCAGAGCCCCGAGGCGCCGGGAGGGCCGTGAATTTGTCGCAAGTGAGCCGTAGCTCGGAAGTCTTCAGTTCAGGCTCAAAATGGACGTCAGTAGAGTGCTTTTTGCCAGATCTCCCCTAGATATATCTATATCTATATCTGTATCTGAATCTATAGATATCTCTATATCTCTATCTCTCTCTCTTTCTCTCTCCCTCTCACTCTTTCTCTCTATCTACCTATCTATCTATGTATCTATCTATTTCTCTCACTCTTTCTATATATATATTCATATATACATATATATATATATATCTATCTATATATCTATATATATATATATATATATATAGTGATTTTTAAAACAAAAGGCTGTATTTTCCTTAGACGTTTGAGATAATGCAGGACGCTCCCAGCACCTCCACCTTCCGGGAGTGTGGACACCGGGCGTTCCAGAGCCACAATTCAGCAGGATCTCTTTTCATCCCAGAGGCCCCGGGGCTCCTTCCTAAGACCTCTGCTCCTTCCTGCTTTCCGCATTGGAAATCAGACTTCGGGACGGAAGCAGACACCTCCCTCTCCCTCACCTTTCTGCCTGGGATGGTCGTAATGGTCCCCGTGTACGCATTGAAAAGGAAGAAATGAAAGGCTCAAAGAGGTGATCGCAAAGCTCAAGAGGCACGGAGGCCGAAATCAGACCCCCCGCTGTCTGCAGTGTCCCCCAACTGACCTCTTTCCAGCGGGTGACGGCCTCCAGGGACGGAGGGGCCAAAGCATCCCTGGGTACGCTGTCTGTGGGTGGCCTGGAGCTCTGCACGAGGATACAGAGAGCAATGAGACGTCGTTTGTACCTCTAGGGGCTCAAAGTGTCGGTGAGTGCTTCCGCAACTTCTGTACCCCCGTCCCCGCAGACGACCGAGCATCGCCCTCAGAGCCCCGAGGCGCCGGGAGGGCCGTGAATTTGCCGCAAGTGAGCCGTATCTCGGAAGTCTGCAGTTCCGGCTCAAAATGGACGTCACTAGAGCGCTTTTTGCCAAATCTACCATATACATATATATGCATATATATGTTCATCTATATGCATATATATGTATATGGTGGATTTTCGAAGGAAACCTGTGTGGACCCCTGGTCTACCAGAGAAGGCAGGCAGCTCCCAGCACCTCCACCTTCCCGGAGTGTGGACACCGGGCCTTCCAGAGCCACAATTCAGCAGGATCTCTTTTCATCCCAGAGGCCCCGGGGCTCCTTCCTAAGGCCTCTGCTCCTTCCCGCTTTCCGCATTGGAAATCGAACCCCACAGGGGCCAGGCAGACACCTCCCTCTCCCTCACCTTTCTGCCTGGGATGGTCGTAATGGTCCCCGTGTACGCATTCAAAATGAAGAAATGAAAGGCTCAAAGAGGTGATCCCAAAGCTCAAGAGGCACGGAGGCCGAAATCAGAGCCACAGCTGTCTGCAGTGTCCCCCAACTGACCTCTTCCAGCGGGTGACGGCCTCCAGGGACGGAGGGGCCAAAGCATCCCTGGGTACGCTGTCTGTGGGTGGCCTGGAGCTCTGCACGAGGATACAGAGAGCAATGAGACGTCGTTTGTACCCCTAGGGGCTCAAAGTGTCAGTGAGTGCTTCCGCAACTTCTGTACCCCCGTCCCCGCAGACGACCGAGCATCGCCCTCAGAGCCCCGAGGCGCCGGGAGGGCCGTGAATTTGCCGCAAGTGAGCCGTATCTCGGAAGTCTGCAGTTCCGGCTCA
>NW_024341127.1:0-427 GCF_902729225.1 Pteropus medius
TTTCTCTCTGTCTTAGCTGATGCTTCTATTAAAATTACTATATTCCGGATAGCTTAAACAACAACAACAAAAAAAAAAACACAGTTCTGGAGTCTACAAATTCTAATATGAGGGTGCTGGCAGATCGAGGGTCTGGTGAATGGCCTCTTCCTGGTTTGCAGATGGCCATATCCTCATATGTTGGAGAGCAGAGAGAGAAGAAGCAAACTCTCCTGTCTTTTCTTAAAAGAGCAGTAATCCCATTTATGATGAGGTCTCCACCTTCATGACCTAATTACCTCCCAAATGCCCCACCTCCTAACACCATCACATTCGAAGCTAGGGTTTCAATATATGAGTTTCAGATAGGAAGAGTGATACAGATATTCAGTCTATAATACTCTCCTCTTATATAGTTCCTAGGATTTCCTTGTGGATAATTTGACCT
>NW_024341128.1:0-524 GCF_902729225.1 Pteropus medius
TTTCTTTTGATCTGAAGTGGATCTCTTGTAGGCAGCATATGTAAGGGGCTTGTTTTCTTATTCATTCAGCCATCCTATGTCTTTGGATTAGACCATTTATTTTATTTACATTTAAAGTAATTGCCATTTTATTGTTTTCTGATTGTTTTTGTAGTTCATTGTTCCTTTCGTCTTTTCTTCTTTTCTCTTGTATGTTGATGACTTTTTATAGAATTTCGTTTGGATTTTTTTCTCTTTAGTCCTTGTATATTTCTTGTAGATTTTTGGTTTGTAGTTATCATGTGCTTCATATATACCCAGCTATGTTTATTACAGTCTGTTTTAAGTTGATGGTCGCTTAAGTTTGAACACATTCTAAAATCACTACCATTTTAACTCACCCTCTCCATATGTATATTTTTGTCACTATTTTTTACTTCTTTTGTATGTATGTTGTGTGTATCCCTTACTTTATGTTTGTAATTACACATGCTCTTCCTAACTTTTGTTCTAACTTCATAGCTGTTTGGTCCACTGCTTTTATA
>NW_024341129.1:0-739 GCF_902729225.1 Pteropus medius
GCCCACCCTGCCCAGTAGTATCATCTTCAGGGTTGCCTCATGAGGTAGAAAGGCTGCTTGGGCTCCTGCCCTCACATCTGCCTTCCAGATGTAAGAAAGTGGGAGGAACTAGCCCCTTAAAAACTGAGTAAAAGTTATGGGCACATTTCTGAGCCCTCAGTGTTGGCATAAGTTGAGCGCTTGGGCTGGGTGGGCAGTCTCCATCTCATTTGAGGTCAGGGTTAGGCCTGTGAGACTGGTGGTGATGAGGCCCTGGAGACTTGGGCTCAGGATCAGAAGCCTGGGTCCATGCCTGTCCCCTCCAGGTTTACTGTGTGATCGCTAGTATGAGTCTCAGCCTTTTGGGCTCACTCTCCACTCAGGATTACAGGGACACTGTCAAGTCCTCCTGTGGGAATATCATAGCTTTGAGCAAAGGGGTTTATGGGGAGAATGCTGAGCCTTCACTGTCTGCCATTTTCAAGCAGGCTGGCAAGGGCCAGCGAAGACCTGGAACCTCCTGAGACCCATGAGTGGCCAGCCAGCTCTTGGGCAGATGTGGTGGACCAGGGTCTGTGATTGGGACAGAGCAGGGGGTAGATGCTGTGCAGGAATCATGGGAGCCAGAGAAAGGCCAGGTAGTGGAGGTCTGAACTATAATTTCGACTTCTCCCTTTAGGTGACTCTGGTGAACGTGACAAGTATTATTTTAATTAAGTTTCTTTTCAGAGATCACACAAATTATAGTGCTTATCACAAA
>NW_024341130.1:0-407 GCF_902729225.1 Pteropus medius
ATCAGCTCTTTGAGCCTTTCATTTCTTCATTTTGAATGCGTCCACGGGGACCATTACGACCATCCCAGGATGAAAGGTGAGGGAGAGGGAGGTGTCTGCTTCCGTCCTGAAGTCTGATTTCTACTGCGGAAAGCAGGAAGGAGCCGAGGCCTGAGGAAAGAGCCCCGGGGCCTCCGGGATGAAAAGAGATCATGCTGAATTGTGGCTCTGGAACGCCCGGTGTCCACACTACGGGGAGGTGGAGGTGCTAGCAGCGGCCTGTCTTCTGTAGTAGACCAGGGGTCCACGCAGGTTTCCTTCGAAAGTCCACCATATACATATATATGCATATAGATATATGCATATATATGTATATGGTAGCTTTGGCGAAAAGCTCTCTGGTGACGTCCATTTTGAGCCAGAATCGC
>NW_024341131.1:0-1584 GCF_902729225.1 Pteropus medius
TATATATATATATACACACACACACATGTATATGTGAATATATATCTGAATGTATATATGTATATATATATATATACATATATATAGTGGTTTTTATAACAAAAGGCTGTGTTGCCCCCAGATCTTTTAGGGATGAGAGGCTATTCCCATCCCGACAACCTCCCCAGTGTGTGGACACAGGAAGTTCCAGAGCCACAATTCAACATGATTCCTTTGCATTGAGAGGCCCAGGGGATCCTTCTTGAGACTTCTTCTCCTTCCTGATTTCTAAATTTCAAATCAGACTTCTGGACTGCTGCACACACCTCTCCGTCGCTCACTTTTCAGCCTGGGCTGGTCCTGCTGGTCCGTGGATATTCATTCAAAATTAGGACACTATGTTTCATAGAGGTGATCACACAGCAAATAAGTGAAAAGTCAGAATTCAGTCCCACAGCTGTGTGAAGTGTCCCGAACCTGACCTCTTTCTAGCAGGTAAAGGCTGCCATTTGGGCTTTTTCCTCGACAAGGATGGAGGGCTGATGGGAAGATAGAAGGCTGGGCCAAAGCATCCCTGGACATGCGGTCAGTGGGTGGCCCGGAGGTCATCATGAGGATACAGATTGGAATGAGACATAGTTTGTACCCCAAGGAGGTCAATGGAACCCTGAGTGCTTCTCAAACTTCCGTACGCAAGTACCCGCATACAACTGAACATTCCCTACAGAGCCCCAAGGCGCTGTGAAGCCTGTGCATTTGCCGCAAGTGAGAAATTTTTCGGAAGTCTGCACTTTTTGCTCACGATGCATGTGAATTAAGTGTGTTATGCCAGAGCTCCCATATATATATATAGGCCTATATATATGAATATATATGGTGGTTTATAAGAAAAGGCTCTGTTGCCCCCAGATCTTTTAAGGATGAGAGGCTATTCCCATCCCGTCCACTTCCCTGGACTGTGGACACAGGAAGTTCCAGAGCCACAATTCAACATGATTTTTTTGCATCCAAGTGGCCCAGGGGATCCTTCTTCAAGCTTCTGCTCCTTCCTGATTTCTAAATTTCAAATCAGAATTCTGAACTTCTGCAGACACCTCTCCATCACTCACTTTTCTGCCTGGGCAGGTCTTGCTCATGCGTGGATACTCATTCAAAATTAAGACACTAAGTTTCACAGAGTTGATCACACAGCAAATAAGTGAAAAGTCAGAATTCAGTCCCACAGCTGTGTGAAGTCTCCTGAAACTGACCTCTGTCCAGCAGGTAAAGGCAGACATTTGGGTTTCTTCCTCAACAAGGATGGAGGGCTGATGGAACGATGGAAGGCTGGGCTGAATCAGCCCTGGACACCCTGTCAGTGGGTGGCCCGGATGTCAGCATGAGATTCCAGAGAGGAATGAGACACACTTTGTACCCCGAGGAGTTCAATGGGACCCTGAGTGCTTCTCGAACTTCCGCAACCAAGTATCCACATAAGACTGCACATTCCCTACAGAGCCCCAAGGTGCTGGGAAGCCTGTGCATTTCCTGCAAGTGAGAAGTTTTTCGGAAGTCTGCACTTTTTGCTCACAATGCACATAAATTAAGTGTGTTCTGCCAGAGCTT
>NW_024341132.1:0-948 GCF_902729225.1 Pteropus medius
TAGAGATCAATAAAACAGATACATGATAGATTAGACAGATAGATGATAGACAAATAGATAGATAGATAGATAGATAGATAGATAGATAGATAGATAGATAGATAGAGAGATAGATAGAAAATACACCAATAGATAATTAACAGCTAGATATTTAGATAAATACATAGATATATAGATCAAAGGAGAATTAAAAATAAATAATAAAAGGATATATGGTGGATGAAAAAATAGATACATCATAGTTAAATACATACAGAGATACACAGAAAGTTAATAGGGAGATAGATACAGACATAGATGGTTAAGTGATAGATTGAAGGATAGATGCATAAATATATAGACACATAGATATACAGACATATCAAAAGATGATAGATACTACATACATAGATACATAGAGAGAAAGGTACATAAATAGTTAAAGGAATTAATAAGTGCATAAAGATGCAGTCAGGGATATAGATGGACGATCGATACATAGAGCGAGAGAGACAATGATAGGTAGATGATAGATGATAGATAGATGATAGATAGATAGATAGATAGATAGATAGATAGATAGATAGATGATAGATAGATAGATGATAGATAGATAGATAGATAACATAGATATATACATAAATAGGTAGATGATATATAGATAGATGATAGATACATACATGATAGATAGATAGATACATAGTTAAGTAGATAGATGCAAAGAGACATAGATATTCAATGAAAAGAAAATGATTTTTGGCAAAAAAATAGAGAGATAAAGACATGAAGATAGATAAAAAGACTTTATGTAGATAAATGGATATATACATAACTAGAATCATAGATTAATAGATAGAAAATCATTTGATTCATAAATAAAAAAGTAGATGATTAAAATAACTGACAAATGAATATCTGATGGATAGATAGTTACCTAGATAAAAATATAAATAGATAGATGATAGTTCT
>NW_024341133.1:0-328 GCF_902729225.1 Pteropus medius
AATTCTTTATATATATGTATATATATATAAAGAATGAGGAGAAGTAAGACTATTGAACAAAAAGACTATATATAAAGAATGAGGAGAAGTAAGACTATATATAAAGAATGAGGAGAAGTAAGACTATTGAACAAAAAGACATCCAAGCAGTTCAGTGCTATTGGAAATCAAACAAGGTCAGGAATTCTGGAATATTGTCGTGGTCCCTCAAACCTGAAAATAAGCTCACAAGCTTGAAACAGAGAAGAGACTGTTGAGGAGACTCCAGAGCATTTTGTTCCATGTCCCACTTTAAAATCATTAATGTTCATATGATTTGAGTTCATGC
>NW_024341134.1:0-570 GCF_902729225.1 Pteropus medius
ACACATACACACGCACATACATACATATAGACAGGAAGTAGACACTGGACAATACCAGATGGTTCCTGGTTGCCATGCAGCTGCCGCCTGGCCCTGGCTGCTGGGTGGGGGGTGGAGAAAAAGCAAGAGACTCATCAGGTTAAGACAAATTCCCACTTTAAATATCTGCCTCTGAATGAGAGCGACACATTTAGATGTCTTTTTAAAATTATGATCAAAGAGGAGCCAAAGAAAGGTACTTTGGGGAACATTTCAAATCTATTCTACTGTGCAAGAGGTCGTTAGTGATTATGGAGAGAAATCTAAATTAAATAATTTATTTTACCTCATTGAATAATGATACTATTTTTTTATTTAGAAAAATCAGTAAATAAAATCATTTTTATTACAAGTAGATTAAAGTATTTGATATGAACGCATAAATGTATGAATGATTCTGAAGATTTAAATAAATTAACAACACACCACTAGAGTCATCTATTTGGTCTAAAGATAATTAGATCAATCTTCCACTTCAATAAAACCAACGCAAGAATAATAAGTTTGCTTGTCTTTTTGTTTTAGAATTTT
>NW_024341135.1:0-353 GCF_902729225.1 Pteropus medius
TATGTCTCTCTGTGAACTACTTGACCCATTTTTCTCTCTGGGCATTTGTCTTTATCTTGGCAATTTGTAAGAGTTTTCCTAATATACAGAAGATGTAACCTTTGCGTCAATTTCTCTAGGCTTTGGCCATCTGCACTGCTTTCAGTTATTTAAACCTATCACACTTGCTGACCTTCCTGTCTTCACATATTCTGTTTTCTCTCTCTTTTCTTTGGGTCATAAGCATTCCTGAATGATCTTCTGTAAACCTCCCCACCCCTACTTGTCTTGAAATTTTCTTTGCTTTTCTTTCTTTTTTTAAAGAGTAAGTTTTCCTTTCTTTTGTTTATTATAGTAATTGGACTTTTTTTTTT
>NW_024341136.1:0-423 GCF_902729225.1 Pteropus medius
TTCATCTATATGCATATATATGTATATGGTGGATTTTCGAAGGAAACCTGCGTGGACCCCTGGTCTACCACAGAAGACAGGCCGCTCCTAGCACCTCCACCTCCCCGCAGTGTGGACACCGGGTGTTCCAGAGCCACATTCAGCATGATCTCTTTTCATCCCGGAGGCCCCGGGGCTCCTTCCTCAGGCACGACTCCTTCCCGCTTTCCGCAGTGGAAATCAGACTTCAGGACGGAAGCAGACACCTCCCTCTCCCTCACCTTTCTGCCTGGGATGGTCGTAATGGTCCGGGGGGACGCATTCAAAATGAAGAAATGAAAGGCTCAAAGAGCTGATCGCAAAGCTCCTAAGGCACGGAGGCCGAATTCAGACCCACAGCTGTCTGCAGTGTCTCCCAACTGAACTCTTTCCAGCGGGTGACGG
>NW_024341137.1:0-613 GCF_902729225.1 Pteropus medius
GCGGGCAGGTGGCCGGACGCCTTAGCAGCCTGTGGGCAGGTGGCCGATGCCTTAGCAGCCTGCGGGCAGGTGGCCGGACCCTTAGCGTCCTGCGGGCAGGTGGCCGGACGCCTTAGCAGCCTGCTGCAGACAGAGTTCGGGTTCCCATCGGCGGCTTCTCCAGGAATCAGACCTAAAGGGGTCGTTTCAGGTGGAGACGGATTTCCTGGACGGTCTCAGGTAGCTGCGTGGCTTGAATGGTAACATTATAGACAAGAGATTTTACAGTGTAGCTTTGTGGGGGCTTCGTTTCTCCCAGCCCCGTGATCCCGGGAAGTAGCGAGGCAGCGTGGGTGGTGAAGCCGCGGCACCGGTGGCCGTCGGGCCCGGCACGCGTGGCAGGCGCAGCGGTTCTGGTCCGGCTCGTTTAGTTCACATGAGTGCATCCAGCTGTAGCCGGTCCACGCGGGACAGAAACGCACCGGTTTTCTGCGCTCCCAACTGCTCTGCCGGCTTTGCGGGCCCTGGCGAGGTGCAGGCTGCCTCGTACCCCGTCCAGGGGGAGCTGCACGGAGGCGCCCAGAGCCTGTGAAGGCCGCAGCATCTGTGAGTGGGTGGCCTGCCCCTGGACCAC
>NW_024341138.1:0-1309 GCF_902729225.1 Pteropus medius
ACATGCACGTGACACAATGCACATGTGACACAACGCACACGTGACGCGGAGGCGAGTGCAGGGGGAACGGACCTGCCACGGCCCGGGGCCAGCGGGACGCTGTGACTTTAAGTCACAGATCGAACCGCAGAGTCAAAACCAAGAAGCACATCGTAGCCTCAGTCGGTCTTAATGCGCTGGAAAGCCGCGGGGTGACGATCACAAAGCCGCGGGGTGACGATCGCAAAGCCCCGAGGCGACGATCGCAAAGCCACGGGGTGACGATCACAAAGCCACGGGGTGACGATCGCAGTTCAGGGCGTGAGCGACCGGAGCCGTGGTGCCAGCCCCCGCCGCTCACCGCCACAGACGCCTGGTCTTCCTCGGGAGGGCTGTGTCAGGCGCCACGACGCAGGTCAAGCACGGGTCACGTGGCGGGCGCTCCCTCACGCCAGGCTGACACAGCGCCGTCAGGGCTGCCAGTTGCGATGACGTGGACAGGGCCCGGCGGGTGACGGAGCTCTGGCCCGTGTCCCCCGGGCACCAGGGCAGGAGGAGAGAGCGGCAGGCACTCTGCGGGTCCTGCGGCTCCCGGGCAGGCTCAGCCCTCGCTCCTGGTCTGTGCAGAGGGGGTGGCCAGCGGACACCTCGAGCCAGGGCTCTCCGTCGTGACCGGCTGTCGCCCCTGTGTCATCGTCAAGCACGGGTAGAGTGCAGACATCGGATGCCGCGTGTTCACTGACAGACACTGTGAGGCACGGAGGGTCGAGCTGCTTCCTCAGCTGCCTGGACCCCAACCAGAAGTCCCCCCAGCACAAAGACTGGGGCTGTGTCCCACTTGGGCACCCACTCGCGACTGCATGCTCGGGTTTGTGCTGCTGCCTCGAAATTCTGGGTGCCGTGCATCTTCATTTGGGGCTCTGCGGGTCTTAACTGGTCCTGGGCCTGGGATGGGTTCACAGACTCGGAAATATTCAGCTGATGGAGTTCATTTCTACCGTACTGACCGTCAGAGACCGAGCTATGTGACAGGAAAGCCACAGAGGACAGACTGGGCTACTAACCCATCTGGGGGAGTCGCGAGCCTGTAAACGACAGGAGAACCTGGGGACATGGCACGGGCCCCGGGACAGCACGCAGAGGGGAGGCAGAGGGCGGGAGGACACATGGCGGGGTTGCGGGGAGACAGGCGACTCGCCCAGGGACGCGGCGTAGGAGCACATGGCCGGGGGTGCCACAGAGACCCGGGAGGTGAGCATTTCTCAAAAGGGAGGATGAGAAAAGGCATGAGATGGGCATGGGGTTGGTCAGTAAGGTAAGGACTAAAATG
>NW_024341139.1:0-56735 GCF_902729225.1 Pteropus medius
AGAAGAAAGAACCCATATTTTAAGAGGCATGATACTCACCAAGCACTAAGAGGAACACAGTCACTAAGCCTGGAGGAGAGTTCATGTCTAGAGTGTCGCCTAAACAATGTTCTTGATTTTTCATATGAAGAAATGTGGAAGTCACAGTGAAATGATAAAAGGAAGTCTGCGTTTCAGATCTGAAAGGTGTTTGTGTTAGGAAGCTACACCCCCTGGTGGACGGGGACTGCAATTGGAGGCGTGTTCCTTGGGCTCCTCCCACAGTAGCCCGGGGTTCTCATCTGACTCTTTAGAAGGCGCATGTCAATCTTCACGTGGACCTTGGAAATCTGAACTGCAATCTTCACAACTTTTAGGTCTATTTTGTTCTTAGGCCATCTCCTCACGTGAAACTTCTTTAACAAAACAGAGCATTTCTAGTTCTAAAAAATAACGATTTATGCATTATAATACATTCTTTTATAATCTTACATACACATTGTGGGCCAGCCCACAATCACCCTGAATGTCAGAAAAGACCTTTGAGTTGAAATGAGAGGAAGGTCTAAGAAAGAGCGTCATTATTGAATGGTTCTGTGTTTTTCAGCACTTAGAACAGTGACTGACACTTATTATGTGCTCACTAATATTTGTTTATATAGCAAAAATAATAAACAACCTTTATTGAGGAATCGTTCCTAACTTCTATCAATTGTAGCAATGCTATGTTTTTAAATAAAAATTCTGTAGGAGAAAAGTCACACTATCTTAAGAATAGACAAATATTCCTGAAAATATGAATCCTAGACAGAAAAAAACATCATAATTGAAGTTACTGAATTCCTATAGAATCGACTGAGATCACTATCTTATTCTCCCACTATTTTACTGACTCTGAGGTTGGTGGGGAGCCTGCATGAAATAAGCAACGAGTACTACTCTATACTCCTAGTGGAGAGGTAGCTTAAAGGATGGTTTCCACTGTTGTCTATCTGCAACATTTCGTTCCCAAAGCTTAAGCAAATAATTTTTCCCAACAGAGTAGGGAACCCCGAGGACAGGGATCTGCATCATACGCCTGGAACATAAACTAGGGCTCTCCCCTTTCCCAGCTTTCAATTTGTTAAACATACGAGCTGATACTCATACCACAATTGATACCAGAATCGATAAGCGAGTGATCTACAATTACAGATTCTGGGATCTCACCATTGATTTCATGAATAATATTTCCCAGGATTGAAATCCACTACTGTATAATTTTAAAGCCACCCTTCCCCCCACCCCCACACACACCCAAGGTGGTTTTATTGCAGCCAGCCTGACACAAGTTTAGAAGATCTCATTCATGATAACTGTCCTAGACCCAGATGGT
Organism: Pteropus medius; assembly: GCF_902729225.1. Classification (NCBI taxonomy): domain Eukaryota; kingdom Metazoa; phylum Chordata; class Mammalia; order Chiroptera; family Pteropodidae; genus Pteropus; species Pteropus medius. Next base: position 1,355 of record NW_024341139.1, read on the forward strand.
CTTTAGGTACCAGGGAGAAAGCTTTGGGATGAGCATGGGAAAATTTTTCTATAACTACAAATCTTTTAAAGCTGATTTTTTTTTCTATAAAGTGCCAGCAGCAACAGCAGGCACTTCTTCAGCTCCCTTTTTATGTTTATTCCTCTATAAAAAAAAAAAAAGCAATACAAAAAAACCCTGAGGATTATCAGGATAAATTTCTGTAAGGCCCTGTAAACATTTACCTCTAGACATGTGTAAGGAAGCTTAGCTCAGTGCAATTCCTGGAGCTCTCCCTCCACAAATTCAGATCAAGGGGCTTCATGAGGTCAGAGGCATTGTGTAAATAGTTTCCCAGACGTGGACCAAATTGGGAAATTCAGGCTCGAGTACCCTTTGGGTTCATATATTCCTTCTCCTTTTCCAACATCCAAATCACAGTATCAGAGCCTGCCACAAAATTATGCTACAAAGATATTCTGAAAAAAAGAGCTATAAATTTTTATTGTGACATATAGGGAGAATGCAAAATAGGTTGGGTTATGCTAGGTTGAAAATAAACAGAATGGGACAGAATGCAGAACGTTGTCTACACCTTAATAAAAGAAAACAGTTATAGGCCAATGATATACTATGGGAAGAATATTTTGCAATATGGGTCACTCAGGAGGACTTGTACAACATTGAGGGAGAATAAGTATTAAATGTGGATATTTATTGTCTTTCTTGATGGATAATTTTCATAAAAAGAAACTGCATCATTTAAAGTAAACAATTTAAAAAGATTCGATATATGTATATACTTATGAATTCATCAGCACCATCAAGATAATGAACATATGCATCACCCCAAAAGTTTCCTCATGTCTCTTGTAATCCTTTTCTCAACCCTCCCCTAACTTCACTTCCCCTGTTCCCAGCAACAGCTGTCATTGTAAACTAGTTTGCATACTGTATAATATTGTATAAACAGTATCATATGTGCTCTCATTTGATATCTTTCAATCAGCATAAATATTGTGAGATTCCCATGGTCTAATAAGTATAAATTGTCCATTCCTCTATCTTACTGAAGCATTATTCATTTCATAGCTATAAAACAATTTGTTTTTCTATTTACCTGTTGATGTACATTTCAGGCTCCTAAAAATAAAGCTTTTATTTTTTAGATTCACTTGGACTTTCTATCAAGACAACTATGTGAATAAAAATATGTTCGCTTTTTCATTTCCAAACCATATGCCTTATATTTCTTCCACCTTACTACTTGTCTAGAACCTATAATAAAATATTAATTTGAAGTGGTGAGAGCCAAAGATCCTTATTCCTGATCTTAGGGAAAAAGTATTGTCTTTTACCATTAAGTATGACACTTAATGTAGGTTTTTTTGAAGAAGCCCTTATTAAGTTGAGAAATTTCCCTTCAATTCCTCCTTTGCTAGGAGTTTTTAATCAGGAATACGTGCTGGATTTGTCAAATGCCTTTTTTATACCTACTGAGGTCCCCTCATTATCGGAACATCTACTGTTTATGAACCACTTTGGATGCATTATTGACAAATCTTCATAGAAAAATATGAAAGAAGACATCGCTCTCCTGTTTAACAAATAATAAAACAAAGCTCACATGTGTCTAGAAAGGACATGGCAAAGCTAAGAGTTTCTAAAACAGTTATTTCTGATAGCAAAAACATGTCCCATGGCTGTTTCACTATAAATTATTTTCATAGAAAATTTGAGAGAAAGTGTAGAGAATAAGAAATTTAATTCTTGAAACTTTTACCTATCTTAAGGCAATATGGTAACAGGTTCTTCACTTATACAATAGAAAATAATTTAAAAAATAATTAAAATAATAATTTAAAAATAATTTTAAAAATAATAAAAAATAATGCAGGATCGGCTCTTTCATCAAAAGAGGGGGGAAATATATTATAAAGGATACACAAACTGCATTTCAGGAGCTGACCATCTGGTAGCGGCTTGACCATTTCTTTCAGACCATTATTAGGCTACAGACAATTGCAATGCACTGCAGCAAGAGTGACAAACTCTTCTGGGCTTTTGTGAATTCCTGGAGAACTGAAACTTCATTTATGGCCACTGATCACACACTCCATTCCATGAAACTTGCTCCTGGTAAAACAGTCTAGAAAATCGTTATTCAAATTATCCAGCACAAATTATCCAGTACAAAATTTAAAATAGAATTGCCATATGTTCTCCAGTAATTCTACTTCTGAGTATACACTCAAAAAATTGAAAGGACTTGGGTATATACCTCAAATATTGACATATTTAGATACATGTTTCCACCAAAAGGTGGAAGTAACCCAAATGTCTAATAACAGACGAATAGATAAAGAAAATGTGGTATAGTCATGCACTAGAATATTACTCAGTCTTTAAAAGAAAAGAAATTCTGACACGTGCTATAACATGGATGAACCTTGAGGATATTGTGCTAGGTGAAATAAGTCACAATATGATGAACGTTGCATGATTCCATTCATATGACGTCTCTAAAATAGTCAAACTCATAGAATGAAAAAGTAGAATGCTATTAGCCAGGGGCTGAAGGGATGGGCAATGGGGAGTTATTGTTTAATGAGCACAGATTTTCAGTTTTTCAAGATCAAAAGAGTTCTACAGCTAGATGGTGGTGCTGGTTGAACAACACCATAACTGTACTGAATACGATTAAAGTAGACACTTAAAATGGTTAAAATGGTAAAAATCCATGTTAAAATGATAAAATTTAAAAATCAAATATTTTTTAAATGGACTCCTTTTCAGGTTTCTACTCAACACATCTGTTTTCCAAATGCCAATATAAGAGGGAGTTACAAGATCACTTCCCAACCATCCGTTACTATTTAACTTTTAAGGCACTGAGACAATCCAGTTAGATGGGAAAGGAGAAAGTGAGAGAGAATGAGGATTGTGGCTTGTGGGATCTTGATTGAACAAAACGGGCCCAAAAGTGTGCAAATGAGCCATGCGATGGCAAAATACTTTTGGAGGTGTGATGAAGTGAAGGGCAAGAGAAGAGAAAGACGCTGCTTCTTCACGATGTCCCCCAAAGCCACTAATTATTGATCATTTTATGAATGAGGCTAGTGGAAGGCAAGTAAATCTATATTATGGAACTGAGCTTTACTATGTTAGAGTTTTGATAAGAGGCAAAGAGCATTAGCACAAAGTTTGTCACATAATAGGCACATTAGAGAGTAAATGAGAGGACCCTTCACTCAGCTAACACATATAAATTAAACTGATTTATTAAACAGTATAAAATAGCATAAAATACAACAAGAGGAAAATCACAGACAAATTATACGAACTTCCTTATTCAAAACAAAGCCTATAACACAAAATATATGCAATAAATATTTATTTAAAAAATTGATATGAAAGTCTAGCAATTCACACATTTTGACTGATTTCTCAGACAGATGTTCCTGAATTTCCTTAGTCGATTCTTCTAGCTCAATCTATCACCAAATGGCAATTGTTCATTTTGGCTGTCCGTTCTCTTCAATAAACAATTTCAAACCAAATTTTCAAGAATAAGGAGTTTTTGAAAAATGATCAATCAAAACATGGTTTATGAACACAGAGAGTAATTTTCTTAGAGTGTTTTCTCTCTAACCCTACCTTCACCTGTGCTGCCGCAGCCCTAGCCACTTCCTGTCTGTGATGGCAATTCCTAGCCTTGGTCCTTACAGCAGGTGGATACATCAAGCAGAGCCCTGGGGTTTTGGTACACTTCCCTCCTACACACCTCTTTCTGTGGGCTCACTCAGGGCACAGAAATACAATGCAGAGTCCTCCAGCTGTGCAGCTGAGATGACAAGGTTGACAGAATTGTTTGATTTCTGAAAATTCAATAAGTAGTGAACCTTCTGTGGCATTTTGCTGGTTATAGTAGTCCTGACAAATAAGGAAAATCATCGCCCCACTGTTGGCTTGTTTGTACCAAAATGAGCTATCGGTTATAAAACTGGTGTCATATTTGCAGTTCAGGGTCACGACCTCCTTCTCCTGCACTAACATTGCCCGATGGCCTTGAGTTACCTTCTGGGCAATACTAGATCCCGAAAGAAAAAAGACACAATCAGAAGGTTTGGGGATAAGTGGTGTGGGACAAAAATAATTCTTTTTCATACCCGGCTACCTTTTCTTTCCAGGGTACCCAAAGACACTGCCTGGACCCCCAGTCCCTAGGCCACACAGGAGGCTCATTCCCACTGAAGCCATCCCTATGTAGCCACACTCAAGCCATGACCACCTCCAGAAGGCTAGAGAGCAACATGTTTGTGTTCTTCCACGAGACAGAAAATATCTTTTTCTTCAGGTTCAGAGCTCTTGAAGATGAGGTGACTCTGACACAGAGAGAGAAGAAATGCTAGGCTGTGTATTGCTGCTGCCCCAGAACAGGAAACAGGGGTTTCCTGGTGTAACAAGTTTCTGGGGATCACATCAAACTTCTCTATGTACTGTCTCACCCAACACAAACACTTCTTGCATTGACCAAGTCTTAATCTACAAGCAATGACATCTGAAAATAAACATGGTACAGTTCTATATTGAAAAGAAGATTGAGGATTCAACCAATTGCTATGTCCACTCATTGCATCTGCATTGGAACTGAATGCTGGCACTTATTTTTAAATATTGCATGTAATGGATTATAGAAACACCATAAAATGTAATAATCATGTACCCTTACATGTATGTGTGTTAATGTTTCACTTAAGTTAGAAATGAATCACTTTATGATAAGAATCCAATGCTGCCTGGGCTGATTACTGTAGCTCTTTTGATCTACCTACTGTTATAGTAATAACCTTCCTCACTATTGATGTCTGTTCAGTCGCCTACCTGGAGCCAAAAGCAGAAAAATCTAATTACTTTTTGCTGAAAAGTTTAGATCGAAAACCCACAGGCATGGTGTCCTGTCACAGAGGTCTGCTTCTATTTAGTTTTGACACCTCAGCCCGATTCAAAAGTCCAGAATACACACCAGATTTTGGTCATTAAGTTATCAAACCTTTGAATTTATATTTACCCCATTATCTCAACTGGGACCTTATCTGAACCATAGAAAGCTTCTATAGTCTGTAGGCTCATTATTGAAGAGAATATATCCTAGGTGAACTCAAACACTTCCATCGGACAGCTGATCATAAGATCATCGATTACAATAAAACTTTCTCTGTGTGGGCATAATATCAGTAAAGTCATCTCTAGGGAAATTACTCAACAACATGTCAAACAACAAAAATCCACTATCACTTCCTGTCTCTTGATTGAGTAGCCAAAGCTTATCACCCTTCTCTCAAAATAATTTAGCCTCATTATATCTGATGGTACCACATACAGTGCAACCTATTCTGCTCTTTAAGTTATAGACTATATAACTCTCTACAATATCCAACATTTTCCACCAACCGGAAGGCACATATAACATATTATTGACTTCTCCTTGTATTATTCCACTTTACTTTATATTTCATTCAAAGGAATCTCATGATTATACTTCTGTCATTCAACAAGTGTCCATGTCCAGAACACATTTTGGACACTCTCCTACCAAATCCCACATTAATATTTTTTTAATGTCTTATATTAAAAATTGAAATGCACCACACCAGACTGTTTATGCAATAATTACACAAGACTCCTTTATGAAATCCAGTCCCTTAGCAAAATAACTTAAGTAGCTGAACTTGAGGATCTCTCTTGGACAGATCAATTTACAAAAATCTATATTCAGCCTTAGTCCATAGGTTTTTAACATAGTTCAATGCTTCTGAAACTATGGAAACGACAAGGTTTCTTCACTGTCTAATATTTCTTAACCCTCTCGTGTATCTCATGAATCCCTAGTAAAAATGGACAGCAAATGCATAAATTATTTGATGTCTTTATGCTACTCAAATAAATTTTTGTTATAAAGACAACATCTAACAGTATAAAAGACACTGTAGAAGCTAGGAAAAATTTTTGAGCAGACCATCATGCTAAACATGCGTTTCTGACCCAAGTCCTTATGCAAGCACCTCTTTGAGAATATAAAGGCAAATCCATGGAAAAGTTCGATGATTCCATTGCAGTTGCAGAAAATTTGGCCCTTGATTTTATAAAGAGTAACTGGGAATGATTGATTTCTTTGATCCATGAGGACAAGATGTATTGAAGACAAGATAACTGTCTCAGGAAGCCAAATGATCTGCAATGAACACTTGCTAAAATCCTCCAGAGACAATACATCACAGTAGGGACCTATTGGCTACAACAATAAACAAACTCTGGTGGGGAAACTTTTATAGGGTGGGAGAGAATGTGACCAGATCATGTCTTTCTTAGAACAAATGAAATCCCATAAAAACTGTAAAGGTGAAATATGAACTGGAATACTGTCCCAAGGACACTTTAGAGTATCTCCAAAAGGATCATACACAATTGCATTCCCCCTGTGGATCATGACATAAACTCGGAATACTATTTTATTTTCCACATGTGTTGATGCACTTGCTGTCAGAAAAGTACACACTCATGAGAGTAAACAAATAAACCTGATTTTGTGTTTCCTACCTGAACCACTTCAATTTATCTCTATGTGGGGGAACAATTTTTCAGAGACAGTTATGCCAAGTTTTGGCCTCACTCAGAAACTTCACTATTCTTACCATCCCTCTATCAACTGAAAAAGTGGAAAGAACAAATGGAGTATTGAAACTTCCGTGAATTATGTAGCAGACACTCTTGAACTCCTACGGCCTAATGCATTGTTCACCTTAGTTCTCGTGGCACTGTATCCTACTCCTCTCAAAGTCATATATTGTCTCACTATAAACTGGACACTGATAGGCCCATGTAACTCACAATGATCCAAACCACATATTTCAGTCTTTTAATAACTAAACTCAATAAAATAAACCCATAATATTCAGTCCTTTCATCACAGACACAGATCGAGTCCCTAAACTTTCATTTCTTCACGTTTTACATTACTTCAACCTGGATGACTTGGTGCTCTGAAAAAGTCTGAAATAAAGACTGCCACTGAGCTCATGGAAATGGCCTTGTTAGATACTACTTATTACCACTTCAGCAGCTAAAGTACAAGAAATTGATCCTTGCTTAACAACTACTATTATACCACACAGCCTTAATTGACAACCATTTAAAGGTTACTCCAACTAGGTATCTTAAACTGAGGCTCTCCATAGAATCGCTGGAAGCAGATAGTCCACAGAAGATGAGTGCAAACCCATGATCCTTGAAACAAACATGCAATTACATAAAGGAAGGCAGCTCCATCCAAGACTATGAGAATTCTCCTAGATGTATGGGACCACCGATTGTCATAATCTCCTCGGTATTGTGTTTTTCATTTTTAGTGGCAGTTTTCCACTTTAATAGTAGAAAGCTACATATTTCTGATTTACCCTACTTTGTTCCCTTACTCATAAAATAACTTGCTAAAATGTTGGCTTTACTTGAAGGAACACCCATCCTAATGCTACAGTTCAGCTCTACAAACTCATTGCTAGTGCAACACAGGTAAAGTTTTGTGGAGTATGCTATGTAATGTCAGCTCCTGAAAAAGCTAAATACTGATTGTACCCCAATTAATAGGGCTAAAGTGAATTTTGATCAATAAAACTTGTCTTAAAATGTAGAAAAATTTGGAATAGAGATGGTACAACTAGACTTATATAAAGAACATATGTCAATCTGATTATGTGAGTTGATCTAATACTCCACTGAACATCTTTGTTATCAATTTCCATAGTGGTTTTGTGTGTGTGTGTGTGTGTGTGTGTGTGTGTAACTATGAATCAAATAGCCAATAAAATTCGAACACTTGAAATGATGAATTGTTCTAATAAAACGACTTAAAAGTTCAAAACATCAGGTATAAAAAACCTGAGAGTGGAAATCAAGAATGTGACAAGTGGCTTCTGCTTCACCAAGATGAAGACTTCTCAAAAGATTTGTATTGTATGAGATCATTTATATGACATTCTTTAAAAGACAAAACCATAAAAGAACAAATCAAGATTTGTAAGGAGGTAGGGATTGGGGAGTGTGCAATTACAAAAGGATAGACAAGAGTTTTGGAAAGCAATTAAACTCTTCTCTACCATGTTGTGTGATACTTACATGGTCTATACTATCTGTTAGAATTCAGAATGACAGATATAACTGTACAGAGAAATAATCAATTTTTCTATAAGACTTTTAAAATAAAACTTTCAATCACTGAGAAAATAAAGTAATTGATGTGGTCTCTATTTTCATGTCCAAACACTGCCTAATATGTACATTTTATTCCAATGGAATAGAAAAGCACCAGCCATGCCAACTGTAATAGGCAAAATAATTGATAAAAAAAGATCAGGTCTAAACCCCTGGAATCTGTTGTCTTGTATGGAAACACACACACACACACACACACACACACACACACAGAAAAAAATACCTTTGAAGATATGACTAACTAAGAATCCTGAAATAGGAAAATAATTCTGGATTATATGAGCCTAAATGCAATCACACATGTACTTTTAAAAGGGAGGCAGAGGGAGATTTGATGACAGATAAAGAGAAGCCAATGAGACCGTCGAGGCAGAGATTGGAGTGACGTATCCGCAAGCCAAGAAATGGCGGCATCCACTACAGCTGGAAGAGTCAAGGAACAAATTATCTCCTAGAGCCTCTGGATCAAGTGCAGCCCTCCTGACAACTTAATTTTAGTTCAGTGAAAATAATTTCGACTTCTGGCATTTAGAACCATGACAGAAAAAAATTCTTTTGTGTGGGTTTGTGTATTTTAGTGTACATATAGAAAGAAAATTTTTCTCATGAAACTTATGTGGGCAAGATTGGTTAATAAAATTATATAGTTTTCAACTACAAAATTCAATAATACATCATGGGTACATTGCTTTGTGTGTTCACCACTCAAAGTAAATCTCCTGTCACCATATTTTTGACCCCCTTTACCTTATGTGCCTTCCATTTCCCTTTTCTCTATCATAACCACTAAACTCTTTGTGTCTATGAGTTTTTGTTTGTCTTGTTCATTTGTTCCTTCCAGTTTTATATCCCACATATGAGCAAAATATATGGTTCTAGACTTTTTTCTGACTTATTTTGCTTAGCATGATAATCTCTGGATTCAGCCATATTGCCACAAATGTCAGTATTTCAACTTTTCTTGTGGCTGTTTAATATTCCATTGTATGTATGTACCACTTCTTCTGTACCCAATCATTCATGGAAAGACGCTTCGGTTGTTGCTGAGTCTTGGCCACCATGAATAATACAACAATGAACACCAGGTACGTATATCTTTACAGATAAAAATTTCTGTTGTTTTAAGCCACCACGTTTGTGGTAAATTGTCCAGAGACAGTAGGAAACACATATGCAAACCACACTGAAGTTTTAAAGCTTGAATATGTCTGAATCTGAGCTAACTGTATACTGACTTGCACACTCTAGCTAGAGCACTTTTTTCTTCCATTGCATAGATTCTCACCCTAGTATGATAAATCGTTAAGTCCAAAGTAATCGCACCCTTTCTCTCTTTTAACTTAGTTTGAGAAGAATAAAACGATAAAATATAAGCCACACTTCCCTCTCACTCCATTATCAGTCTTAGAGGAAGAGGATCAAAAGAGAGTCAGTCTGCTTCTACCAACAGGAGCTAGTGGTTATAGTGAGGAAAATAAGAAAAGCCACTGAGGTGTTGGAGACAATACTGACCTTTCTTGTTCAGATGTTTTAAATCTAACTTAACCTAATGATTTTCCCTATAAAAACAAAACGGTGAGCTAATAACACACAACCATAACTTGACCAAAAGGGATCATCTCTTCATACCGATTGCCAATTATATCCACCCTTAGGAAGAAAATAAGACATCTTGAAAATAGCCTACCCTTGACCAAGGTGAAAGAATTAGGAAATTAATTATTTATGCAAACATGTCTTTTCCATTGATTTATCTACAACACTAAAAGAATTACTTTTTTGAAAAGAAACTTGTGAATTTATATTGAACCATAAAAGACCCCCGATAGCCACAGCAATCTTGAGAAAGAAGAAAAAAGTTGGAAGTATCACATTACAAATATCAAACTATCCTACAAGTCTACAGTAATCAAAACAGCATGGTTCTAGCACAAAACAGATATATCAATCAATGGAATAGAATAGAGAGCCCAGAAATAAATCCACACTTATACGCTCATTAATATATGACAAAGGAGTCAAGAATGTACAATGGAAAAAAAAAAGGGTACAATGGGGTAAAGATAGTCTCTTCAATAAATGGTGCTAGGAAAACTGGACAGATACATGCAAAATAAAAAAAAAACACACAAAAAACTGGACCACCTTCTTACACCATATACAAGAATAGACTCAAAATTGATTAAAGACTTAAATGTAAGATCTGAAACCATAAAACTTCCAGAAGAAAACATAGGCAGTCAACTCTCTGATATTGCTACTAGTAACTTCTTTTCGAACATATCTCCTTGAGCAATGGAAACAAAAAAATAAATAAACAAATAGGACTACATCAAACGAAAAAGTTTTTGCACAGCAAAGGTAACCATCAACAAAATGAAAAGACAACCGACTGAATGGGAGAAGATATTCACTTATGATACATCTGATAAGAGGTTAATATCCAAAAATATATAAGGACTCATACAACTCAATAACAACAACAAAAATCCAATTAAAAAAATGGGTAGAAAGCATGAACAGATATTTTTCCAAAGAGGAAATGCAAATGGCAATAGACATATGAAAAGATGCTTAAGGTCACTAATCATCAGAGAAATGCAAATTAAATCCACAATGAGATCTCACCCCACATGTGTCAAAATGGCCACCATCAATAAATCAAAGAAGATCAAGTGTTGGTGAGGATGCAGAGAAAAGGGAACTCTCATACATTGTTGGTGAGATTGCAAACTGGTACAGCCACTGTGGAAATAAGTCTGAAGTTTCTGCAAAAAATTAAAAGTGGATATTCCTTTTGACCTAGCAGTTGCACTTTTGGGTATTTATCAAAAGAAAACCAAAACAATGATTCCTAAAAATATATGCAACCCTATGTTCATGGCAGCACAATTTACAATAGCCAGGATATGTAAACAAACTAAATGCCCATCAACAGACGATCAGATAAAGAAGTCATGGTACATATATACAATGAAATATTACTCAGCTGTTAAAAAAATGAAATCCTGCCATTTGCAACGACTTGGATGAACCTAGAAGTTATTATGCTGACTAAAATAAGTCAAACAGAGAAAGATAAATATCATATGATTTCACTTATATGCAGAATCTAAGGAACAAAACCAACAAACTAATCAAAAACAGACTCACAAATATAGAGGAAAATCTGGTGATGGCCAAAAGGGAGGGGATGGGGGGCTGAGAGTAAGGGGTGAAGGGTTAAAGAAGCACAAATTATTAGTCGATAGATGGTTATGGGGATGGAGAGCACAACATAGGAAATGCAGTTAACATTAATGTAATGGCTAGGTGGAGAGCCAGAGGAGAGAACGAACAATTAGCGGGATCGTTTTATAAACTGTATAAATGTATAACCAATGTACTGTATACTTGAAAATAATAATGAATAATAATAATAATAATAATAGATTGTAGCTTCTCTTGAAGGATCAGAAGAACATTTTAAAAATGGCAATAATTACTTATCTATCAACAATTACTTTAAATATAAATAGTTTAAATGCTTCAATCATAACACATAGGGTGGCTGAATGGATAAGAAAACAAGACACTTTCATATGCTACCCAGAAGAGACTCACTTCATATCAAAAGACACACACAGACTGAAAGTAAAGGAATAGAAAAACATATGTCATGAAAATGGAAATGAACAAGAAAACCTGGGGTAGAAGTAGTTATACAGACAAAATAGACTTTAAAAAAGGCTTTAACAAGAGACAAAGAAGGACCCAGTAATCCCTCTTTCAGGTATTTATCTGGACAAAAAAAAAAAACAAAAAAACACTACTTCAAAGTGACATGTGCATCCATATGTTCATTTCAGCATTATTTACATTAGCCCAGATATGGAGGCAACCTGAGTGTCCATCAATGGGTGAATAAGTATAGAAGAGGTGATAAATATATACAATGGAATATCACTCAGCCATAAAAAATGAATGAAAACGTACCACTTGGGCCAGCATGTATGAACCTAGAGGATATTCTGCTAAGTGAAATAAAGCAGACAAAGACGAATAACACATGATTTCACATTCGCGTGGAATCTGAAAAATCCAAATATATAAACAAAACAGTATTAAGCTCATAGATACAAAAAACCTATTGATAGTTGCCAGATGGGAGGGGTTGGGAGAGCATGGTGAAAATGGAGAAGGAATTCAAAAGTACAAATTGGTGTTACAAAAAAGTCAAGGAATATAAAGTATAGCCTAGGGAATATAGTCAATAATATTGTAATAACACTGTGTGGTGTCAGACGGGTATTAGATTTATCTGAGAGGTCACTTCTTAAGTTTTATAAATGTTTAATCCCTGTGTTGCACAACCAAAACTAATATAAGAACCTATGTCAACTGTAACAGAAAAATAAAATAGTATTTGAATAAATAAAGTGCTCAAAGCATATAGAACAGCTGACAAATTTTATTACAAATATATAGAGAGGAAGAAAATACAAATGGAATTTTGGTTTATGATATGCTCACAGGACTATTAAAAATCAGATGTTAGAGGAGAAGATAAAATTTGGAACACACAATTCAAGATTTACTATTAAGTGAAAAAATCAGATTCTTAATTTTACTAGAATTTATAAAACTATACATCAAATATGAGCAATAAATTAACTGGCTATAGAATTATCGATTTTACGTATTTATATTTTATACATTTTCTACATTGACCATGTAACATTTTATAACTGGCCAAAAATAACATATGAAATTTTTGAAAACAAGAATTCAAAGCTCATTCATAATAGAAATACTCAGGATTTATTTATATGAGAAGAGCCTGAATAGTAAATTGAAAGTCATTATCGAAGCCTAAATCTCAAAAATCCACTAAACAGTCATCCACTAAAATGTTCTTTCTGGGTCATCTTAAACCTAACCTTTTTATTGTGTGCTTTTAAAAACAACACAATAGTTTTCACTTGACTACCAAATCTGACAAACGCTGTGCTAGAAGTTCTGTCCCTTCAAAGAAGGGGGCGCTACTCCACTCGCAGGTTTGCGCACAGCTTGCAGGTGCCTGGGAAGCACTGTGGACTCGCTGCGCAGAAGTAGACAGCTGAGTCTCCAGGCTGGGTGGCTTCAATGTGCAGGGAGAACTGTTTCTCTGCCTTCCTCAGTGAAACAGTGAATCTTCCATCTTTGTTTTCATTCTTATTTGAAAGAACGTGTATAATGAGCTGAGGACCTTTTCCAGCTTCTTGCTTATACCAAGGGAAGTAGTTTGAGGCACTATCTGAATAAGTACAGTTGATAACAGAACTGTCTCCCTCCTGGACACTCAGGGTAGAAGGATGCTGATCCACTTTCTCTCCTCGGATGACCCCTATGCAGAAAGAAAAAGTCAGAGAAAGATGAAAGTATGCCAGATTATTACTGTCCAGAATATACATTTCCTCTTCTATAGTAACTAGAAGGAATCTGAATAAAGCCAGTCTCTTCCTTAGCTTCTAAAGAATAACCACTAATATACCCTGTTTCCCATAAACCCTCAACTCACAGTCCAGTTGCAGCCACAAGAACACAAATAAAGCTCCAATGGATGTCTTCAGCATTCTTCCCAATTTAGATCAATTATAGACTTGCAATCTCCAGCCAATTGAGCTACTTCTGTTATCAGGCTGTCCTTCTTTTCTCTAACAAACATGGGTTTCTCACATTCTCTGCCCAGCCAATAGGGAAAAGGCTCTTCTTCTGCCACAGATGACTCATTCAGAATCCACATATTCTGCACTAACAGCAAACCACTACCACCCTGTGGTCACATCCATAACTACTGAACTTGCTGGTTCAATGTTCTCTTACCCTGTGCCTATGAGGGACTCAGACATGAAGAGGCAGCAATAGGTCAAACAAATAAAGTCTTAGATCAGAGATTAAGTTAGATGTTGAGATCACGATTTCTATGTCTGCCCTCTGCGGAGTCATTGTCTATATCTTGGAAAGAGACAGATGCTGTTGCTATTTATTCGATGGGGGACTAGGTCTCTTAAACAAAGAAAATATAAACCTTTTTTTTCTTCAGCCAAATCTATATCCTCATTTATCGGTTATGGAGAAAAATTCTTTCTAAAAGAAACTTGTAAGAGAGAAGATCATTTGATATTTTAAATACTTACTGTTTCAGATTCTGCTCCTCTAAGCATGTTTTGCCCATGACCTTGTTATTCCCAGAAAATTGACAGTACCTACCAAAGTCAGAATGTGCAAACTTCCTTCAGTAGAGATGACTGTGACAAGAAGTAAAGGTTTGAATTACAATGATAAGGAAGGAGGAACGGGAAGTTCCATGAGATGGGAAACAGTCTGACCCATAGATTCGGTTGATTTGCAAGGAGAAATCTGACCTGTTTTAAGAAATCTATTGCTATTGCTATGTGAATTATATACAGCATAGTATTGAGAGAAAGATTAGGAATTATCAGAACATATCAGGCTGCAGATTCAGAAAATGTAGCTATATGTAAATTTGTTCTACAGGTGTTTTTATTTTCTGATATCAAAAGGGAGGGCATGTCCTAAATGCGGTGACTGACTCACATCCTTAGTGGAATTGCCTCTGCAGTATACGCTAACTCTCTTGGCATGGATTTCTGCTGCCTTCGCTAGTGCTGGCTCCGGTCTCGACTCTATCATTTTTCTCATAAACTCCACTACAATGTTCTTTTCAAAGACATGATAGAATACCTCAGTCCTATAAACTTCCAGAACTATCTCCCTCTGTCAAAAACTCTTTTTTATCTCCTTTAATAACTTTGTATTTTCCAATTACCTCCGTAAGAAAAAAAAATCTAGGGATGGCTTAATATTGCCTGTGTCTGCTAGGGAAATAGTACATATAGAAACTGACCCTAAAGAACTGATCATGAGAAACGGTCCCTGGCAAACCAAGATTACCTCATTTCCAGATATGAAAGCCCCTTTCCTGTGATCTGTACTCACTGATCCTCCCCTGTTATGGGGAAAAAGCATAATCCCTCATCCTCATTTCACACCCTTAAGGATTTAAAGATTCTTTAGCTAGGGTGAAGAATCACAAATCAACATGTAAATATAAATGTATTTTTACGTACATAAAACTTTTCCATTCTTAAGATCTTCCTCTCTTCTCTCATTCATCTTCCATAAGATAGAACTTCCAAATCTTACATCGAGCAAATTTCCTCTTCTTAGAAACCAGAAACTTCAGATCAATATTTGCCCTCTTGAGTTATGGATCTAGGATGGAATGTTATTATTTAACTCTACTCTGCTCAGCATAGTGTTCCACATATTAAGTCTAGCACAGGTATAGTGATGCCCTGGACAAAATTTGCAGCCCCATTACTACTTCATTGGCTATTGTCTGACTCATCATCAAAGTGTTGATCTGGAGAGGCTTCTTCTAGAACCTCCGAGGACTGCCAGCTGCATGATGACAATGTTCTCCCTAGGCTCCAGATTCTTTACAACAGTGTGTTAATGATGCTCTCTATTCATGTGCTGCCTTTCAGAAATGGGATAATGGGATAATAAACATATTTGCAACTTCTAGAAAAACCCTTAGAAATACATTGGGGTGTTGGTGAGGGCACTATCCTTTTTGGCTTACTCTACAGGAGCCAGTGCGTGATGGACTTGGTTTGCCAATAATGACAATGGCTCAGCCTGTCTCCTTTCCTGCCCAAAGAGTCAACGTTTACACCAATTAGAATTCTTCATTCCAGTGGTCAAACTGTTAGGCCACAGTTTTCCCAGACCCAAACTGCAGAGATCTAAGTGAAGGGGCTGGCATTAGCCAGCTCATTGTTCAGTAGGATGGTCCCGCAGGAAGAAAGCAGGGAAAAGAATCCTAAAGAGGAATTAATGAGATCCAGTTTCTTTCTATTCCCAGCTCAGTTGCTGTCTTATTACTTCCTACTGGCATCGTGGATTCAGCCTTTGTTTTGTAACATGAAGTTCGACTAAAAAGTTTCTGAGGGCTCTTCTGGCTCTAAATTATATTTTACGATTTAACAAAGCAAAGATTTATTGAGGACTGGTTGTGCACAACACACAATGATGTGAGACCAGGTAGAAATTGTCCTGCATCGTGGAACACCAAGACCATTTCACAGCCACATGCAGTCAGGTATGTCTACGATAGCCCCCAATCAACCCTGAGCCCTCTTCAGTGACAGAGACGGGGTCCTCAGGATGAGTTTCTGTCTGGGTTTTCATTTCTCCTATAGGATCAGTGATGGATCAAGGAGAACCTAAGTCCCTAGAAAAATGGAATGGAATAGGACTTCACCACTCACGGTAAAGATTATCACAGGCAGTGCAATCGGGGTGGACTTCGTGGCTGAGCGGTGAGGAAACAGAAGGTTCCTTTCTGGAAATTCATTTCTTATATGTACATCTGTAACATATCATATCTCTCTTGTAAGAAGAAAACTCAGCAACTTGCAGAACCTGGAGGAGGTGCACGAGTTTAGTCATACGAAGAGGAAAAACACTGCTTTCTCAAACAGCCTGATTGCTTTCTGGCTTCTAGCTCCCTCCTCTCAAGATCAACTCCGATGTCGAAAACTCAAGGCCAGGCTGACTACTGTAATTTTGGGGACCCAGTACAAAATGAAAATTTGGGGCAGGAAAAAGTGATATTATGTAATAAAATATAAAGCTCTCTTTTAAAAATATTTCCTTACTTAGGAAACACCATGGGATTTATAATGATACATAAGAAATGAAATAAAATTACAATTTGCAAAGAAATATTTTGGGGTCATAATTTTAACAATTCAATAACAAGAAATGTTTTATCAGTATGGAATCCTGATAATAATAAAACTTTCTGGCTTGCTTTTCTGTAAATTAATTTAGTAAGTTATTTTTTGCATTTATACATTCTGTATCACATTTCAATCAATATAATTGAAAACAATGTCAGCTGTTGTTAATAAAAAATTGAAAACAGAATTTTTGGTAATTTTTAATTTTGAGACGGCTATTTCTGTTGATGGAACTGAGAGTAGAGCTCTTAAGAGTATTGTCTATGGTGTGGCAATATTAGCATAAATAGCTGATAAATGAGTTTAAAATATAAATTCTAATAAATCTAGAGCTGATGTCTCTAGTGAAACAGTTTTTCCATAAAAGATTTAACTCTTCATACCAGTTTCATATAAGTCAGATTTCATTTTTAATGTAAATTTATATGACAACTTTATAATGTTTTCTCTGATAGTTTCTGTAATTCCAGAGGATTTCTAAGAAATTAAAAGTGGCTACATGACTTGTATATAATAATTCAGAATGCTTGTTTATGCATCCTATCATTGTCTTTTTAATTATCAGGAAAATTAATATTTAATTATCTTTTGTGTTAATATTGAGTTTGCCGAAATAGTCAAACTGCATGTGCAAGGACATTTTTCCATTGAAGTTATTATCTTTATATTTAACTTCTATTTCTAAGCCTGTGAATATTTGCTTTCCAATGTTCCAGCATTTTTTAAAACATGAGTCTCTGAACATTTTTGAGCATTCTAATAACTCTCTGACATTGCTTTATTGCAATAGCCATATATACATTTTATTCTGTAATAGTTTATAAATAAGGTTAATTGTCACCCCCCTGTGGGATCCTACAGAGCTCAAGATTGCCACAAGTTTGCTGTGCAAAGGCAACTGTGCCAGCAACATGCCTGCCCCGTGGGAGGGGTGGGGATGCAGGCCCAGCTGCAGTTTGGGTACAGGCTGCAGATCGTCTGGGAGCACTGTGCCTGCCCTGCACAGAGGTAGGTGGCTGAGTCCTGCACTTGGGAGGCTGTGATGAGCAGGGTACTATACAGTTCCTTAGTATTCATTGTGGAGCTTAACCTTCCATTTTGCTTCGTTCCTGAACTCATGTAAAAAAGACTGGTGAGGCCGCCTCCAGGATTCTGTCGGAACCACTGCATAAATGATACCATGGTAGAAAAATTGCACCTCAGAGTAGAATTGGTTCCCTCCTGGAGACTCAGCGATGGACTCTGCTCCACGTTCATTCCTCTCACACCTGCTTGGAAAGAGGAAAACGAACACGAATGATGTCACTGGGGACTGATGATGCAGTTTCTAAACCTATGAAGTATCCCAAGAAGCACCCAAACAAGACTGTCTAGGAACTGTGTCAGCTCTCCCTTCCTTCCCTCCACCTTCAGCTATGGAACACTTCCCAGTCCCCCATCTGAGATGAAGCCAACTCACAGCAAACCTGGACCCACAGAAGCCCCAGCAGAGCTCCCCGGTGTCTCTCCATGACTCCTTGCCCAGTTACTGTGGTGCCCTTGCCCCTGCTCTGGAGGGGGTAGAGTCCTGGACCAGCAAATGTTGTCTTTCAGTCGTTAGATTCCACCAGACTCACTGAACAGCAGTCACATCTGAGCCCTGTCATTCACTTAACAGGAAACTCCACCCACAGTAGCCCAGTCAGATGGCACAGTCGTCCTTTCAAAATCATAGATGCAAAGTGCAAATAGTGCAGGACAGTCGTGGACAGTATTTACAATACACGAAGTTATAAGGTGCTTTTTTTCTTAAAACACTTTATGTAAGAGAACTTTGTGTTTGTGAGAAAAGGGAAATGATACTTTTGAGAAGAATCAGAGTATCAACTAGGTGAAGCAGAGCATTGAAGTATCGAGAAGTCTTGAAATAGAGTCTGGGAAGTATAGTCTCATTTCTAAATTGCATAGTTTGACATAGAATTTAAGAATTTGGTTTTATGAAATTTCAGAGAAAGGAAGACAATATGATAGCATGCAACATGCATCGAACATATTTTCTTGAAATCAAGAGAGTCATAGAAACCTCATGCCATACAGTCACAATCTGCATAGAAAATTTTCTAACAAAGGGTCAGTTAGTGAAAAATAAGTATGTGCGTAATGTCTTCTCTGACTTAATTTCCACCTCTCCCCTATCCTGTCCAACACCTGGGCACCCTGAGAGCCACACAGCTATCTCTCATCAAGGCACACATTGCTGGTCAAATTAAATGTTGTCTTCTTCCTTTCCTCCTTCTAGTTGTATTTCTTATTTTGTCAAGTTTTCTTCTACTCTCCTCATTATTCTTTTTCCTTCTAGTCTCAGGGGAGAGATATGAAAAGGAAGGATACCTTGGGTTTTGGAATAATTTCTAAGTCCATATATTTTGGCAAACTTAGTTATAAAATTTTTTAATGGAAAACATGTTATGGAGTTGTCTTCCTTGGAGCTTCCATGCTCCCAATGACCATAAACATTCTTAGCCCCGTGCCCCTGCTCAGAAAATCATACTCACAAAGGATTTATACAATATGGAATTTCTGAAGTGTATATAGAGTCACAGAAACAAAAACATGAGATGAACTTTACACAAATACCATTACTCCTTTCCCCACATTTTCTGTCTATAATTGGACTGGCTCTCATGCTCTCTGCTCTCCTCTCTTAGCTATTCAACCTTCTGGAACTTTCAAATAAAATCATTTCTCATGAAGCCAACAGTGCCCCCTAGTGGGCAAAAACCATCAACAAAGAACACTTCACACCACCTAACCCAGCAGTCACAAAACCCCAACCTCTTTCACTCCATGTTTCCTGATGAAGGAAATGCAGATGGTCAGAAAACAAAATACATAATTAGATTAAATGGCTTTTTTAATGAACAACTTTCTTTTAAAATTTCATTTCATGAAATTTGTATAATAAAATAATATTGCAGTTGTCACCCTGTGCTACTTGATTTTTTTACTTAGTGCAACATAACTGCATAAACATTTGCTGAACTTTTACTATAAATGAGGCAATTTGCTAGGTCTTAAGAACATATGAAAGGGATGAGGCAGTAGATTACAGGTTACTGGGGAAGACAAAAATATACATAACTATAATAGAGTCAAAGAGTAGGACCCTAAGAGGAATGAAAATGAAAAGAAATATGACCCATAGGAGTGGTCAAATACTAGGAGTGCGTGAACAGATCTTATGAAGAAGGTGTCATTTCTCTTTTCTCTCTTTTTTGATGAGAAGAGTAGAAGAGGAATGGATAAACCTTTATGATGGCTTTTATGACTTTTTATTTATTTTAAGAGAAATTCATGAATATATGAATTATTAAAGGAACAAAACTTTATATATAGACTAAAATCCCCTTTCACTAGCACTCCCGATTTTGACTTTTCATCATTCATTAATTTGGAGATGATGCTTCCAGGTGTTTTAATTTGGATTCACATGCATATATCAAATATATGAATTAACATAAAATGTTCATTCTTTTATTTACAGTTTTCACTTTAATACAAAATGATACATATTGTGTATACCTTTTTGTAACTTGCTTTATAAACTCAATAATAAATCTTGTAGGGTGTATCATGTTAACACCCATAGGTCCTTCTACATTATATGACATATTATAGATATACTATCATTTGTACAGCCCTACCTCTATTGATGGACAGTTAAGGTGATTTTTTTTAACTATGAAATATATTCCTCTTTAATCATATGTGCACATGTTTCTTTAGGAGCAGAGACTAGAAAGAAGTGAAGGAATGAGCCTTGGGGACAGTAGGCGAAATTCACTCCAGGCAAAGGGAAGATCAGGGGCAAAGGCTCTGAGGAACAATCGCATGAATTTATGCTCTGATTATTGTGTTGAATGGGTTTTAAAATTATTTTTCTCGATTTTTGTTGGAACTGTAGTTGATCTGCTTATTTGATAAGTCTCTCTGAAATTATTATCCTGATATGTTGCTGGTATGCAGTTTGCTTCAACCAGCCACTGAGATCATTCTAAAAATAATAAAACAGCAAGAGAAAAAGTACACTCAAGGAGAAGGAGTCGTATATATAAAAGGAAAAATATTATCAAATAACATTGAGCACAGAAAAATATATGGTATACAGCAGGATCTCAAATAACACGGTATCAGAAAATGTCATTTTGATACAACATTGGTGAAATGCTAGAGAAATGTAACTCTCGTTTATACAAATTAGCTTATGGTAAAATTTATTTTCTTTCATATAGTTTTGCTTAAAGGTCCAGAACTTACTGACAACATTAAGCAAAGCATTACTGTATATAAAACATGAAGATACCATAAGAAAAAAAAATGTGGGTCACATTTTATATATCAGCAAAGAGAAAAAAGTTAACTTTATCAGTGCAACAGAAAACAGACTAGACAAGAAGAAAACAAGAGCATGCGGAGCAAAACCAAAATATTAGAAACGAGTTCGAATAATGACAAGTATTAGAAGTGATCGGAGAAAAGTAACTGATATTGAATGAAAATGTGTGTGTGTGTGTGTGTGTGTGTGTGTGTGTATAACATGCTAACCTGTGTTTCTATAACAAGAAAAGATTGAAATAAATCAAACATAATAAAAAGTAAATGAATCTAAATACATCAGTAATTCAAACATATGTAAAAAGATTACTTAATTGAATGGAAATTTAAAAAAACTTGCTACATATTGTTTAAGAGACAAACCTAAAAGAATACAACTAAGAAAGCTGAGCAGATAGGATAGGATTCTTCTCCTTGGTGCAAAGACTAACACCCCGTCCCTCACTCACCAAACCCATCATACCCACCAAACAGATATCCCAAAGGAAGGTCAGTTTTGCTAAAGGGACAGTAAAGGAGAATTGAAGGGAACAATTTAGTAAACTAAATTAACTTCTGCAAACGTGAGATCTAATAGTGGCAGAAAAGGTTTTAAAATTAATATTCAGACAGAAAAGAGAATAAAAGAAAGAAGAAACTAGAAAGATGAAATACTAAGAACAAATTAAGATTTACTTCCAGAAAAAAAATAAAACTGAAAATGAGGACATTCCATACTCTGATATAGTAGAGCTCAGATAAAGAAGCCAAGTGTGAAAAGTAACTTTTGTGAATGACTAATAGAGATATATTTGAGGGTCCTCTCGAAACACATTAAAGAAGATAGGAAAGCTCTTCATCAGTATTATATATAATCATTTTGTGCATCAGAAATTAGAAAACATTTAATCAAGGGAAGCCTCAACTGTCTTGTTTATTAACTTCCCATGTATTTACGGAGAGGGTTCTTACTGGCTGAATTGTGTCTCCCTCAAATTCATATGTTGAAACTATAACTTCCAATATCTAAAAATGTGACTGCATTTGGAGTCAGGGCCTTTAAAGACAAGTCATATTAAGGTGAAATGCAGCCATATGGATCAGCCCGAATCCAACATGACCGGTGTCCTTATAAGAAAAGGAAATTGAGGAATAGACATGAATGGCATAGAGGGAAGATCATGTGGGGGCACAGTAGGAAGGGAATCAGCTACAAGCCAAGGCCTCAGAGAAACTAACCCTGCCAACACCTTCATCTGAGACGTAGAGTCCAGACTGTGGAAAAACAAATTTTTGTTGTTCTTTAAGCCACCCGGTCTATGGTATTTTGTATGACAGCCCAAGTAAACTAATACAAGAGTCAATTTTAATAATCTGTTATAAGAAATATGTCACAAAAAGCAATTTGAAGTCATAACTATACATATAACGTTTTAAGCATTTTAAAATTCTACATTTTATATCCATGTTTTAGAACATTTGTTTATTGCATAAAAGTATCCTTGTCTTAGATATTCCCATAGAAATTGTATTACAGGTCAGATTATCTTAATGACTTTGTTAATATGCTGAAAAAATTGAACATGTATACTGAATATCTTGTGTATTTGATATTAAGTATGAAAGGAAATAGTGAAATTTTTTCATAAGCTTTCCAATATTTCAATAATCTTATATTGCAAAGTGTCTCTAAATCTTAAGCTAAAGAATCTCTGAAATTTCTTATCAGAAATGATTATAGTTACATGGCTTCTAGATCTTCAGAATTTGCACAAAAAATTACTTAGAATTTTTTATAATAACTGTAAATTACAAAGGAAGAGTGACTATGTTAAAGTGTTAGAATGTATAATTCATACTAAAATTTTTTTCAAAACAGACAATAAGATATCGTGTGCCATTTAAATTGAACTTCAACTTGAAAGAAATCAATTGTCCTAGTCAAGAAAGCAAATTCCAGGCCAGGGATGGTCGCTTGCCTTGTAATACAGAGCTACGATAAAAGAAACTGCAATTCAGCAATCTACATCCTGATCCATACCTGAAACTTTGCTAAATAGTGTAGTATGGATGTTCAGAATGAATAACCCCAACATGTGTCTCCTTGGTATGCGGATTATTTTGAACTAAAGGCAACTTTAGCCCTGTGATCAAGAGAAACTCCTGCCCCTCACTGAACTACCTAGAAGAACTTAAATTAGGAGCCTTGCCTATAATAAGAGATTATCAAAGATAACTTCTTTGGTCTATCAATAGGGCAGAACAAACTGCTATTTTTTAAACATCTCTTCTTATCATCCTGCAATGACCCTTTGAAGACCCCAGGGTACCTTACCCCAGGGTACCTTAGTTCAGAATTTCATATATACCTTTCTTTCTTTTCTGTCTCTGAAACTCTCCTACATGTGGATTCTCTGACTCTCTATGTACGTGAGGTTCCATACATAGGTATGTATTAAATTTGGTTATTTCTCTTATTAACGTGTCTCATGTCTATTTGATTAGCAGACCAGCCAAAACAACCTTGAAGGTAGGGAAAAATTTCTTCCTACCACACAACACTAAATATCAGATGTTGGGTTTTTACTGACAAAAACTAGTGGCATGTTAACTAAAATAATGAGTGTTAGATGGGTCTTTAAATAAAAGTATTTAAGATACGTGATTTGACTAATATATTTTGGAGACACATTCTGCTCTTGCATGAACAGTATATAAGAATTTAGGTAGGGCACCTATATCCTCCACCTTTATACATGAGACAGAAGATCCATCCCTAAGATCTCCTGCATCTAGGCAGTGGTCGGTAAACTGAGTGGATTAACAAATTCTGATATATTCTTATAATAATATACTAATAAAAAGTAATGACTGACTGATACACATGAGAACATGAGTAAATCATGGTCAGTGAAAGAAACCAGGCACAAAAAAAAGCACCTGGCTTATGATCCCATTGATTTGAAGTTTTAAAATACTTAAAATAAATCTATGGTGATAGCAATAATAATAACCATTGTCTTCAGAAGATAGATTCATGGAAAAGGAACCCAGAAAATCTTCCTGCTCAACGGATGGAAGTATCCTGCCATCAGACTGTTTCAAAATCACCTCTAACTTCAACATTTTAAAGACATTAAAAAAAAATCAGAAAAACAAAGTATATTAAGGAAGTTACGCACAAAAAGGATGACTTGAAATTACAATATTCAGACACACTCACTGATAAATGTTTGTACTTAAAGTCAAAAATATATATTTTTAGAATGATTACAATTGGCCTCTGTGTTATAATGAAATTTTCTATCAAATATACACAAATCGTGAAAAATCAGAAATATCTTCATTGATATAATATTTTCATATCAGTAAATAAAACAATGAATAAATAAAGCCACTTTAAATTCTCAGGAATATTGGAGGTGGGGAGTTGAAAGATGCTCTCAGAATAAATGCATGTGGTCCTATCAGGAGTGAGAAATTAATCAGTAAATTGAATAGGCAAAGCTCAATATAAAGAATTATTAACTATTACAGAGTCTTGGATTAACAGCAGAATGGCTAACGAGAAGAAAGAAGACCCCTGCAGGAACAGCAGATGCAAGGTGTAGCCACGACTCCCACAGCTGGGATGGAACCCACAACGAACACGACCAGACCCCCACTCCAGAGCTGAGCCCAGGACCTGGTTGGAGAAGACACAGCTGTGGCTCACTGGATGGCAGAGAAGTCACTGCGGTGCTCTACCAGTGAAACTTGCCAGAAATCCACTTTCTAGAACTTGACAGAAAACCATCCTCTGGGGTGCTAGAAAAAGAAGTTCCCAGGTAAGCGTCTCACTCGAGGCACCTCTTCTACACAACCACCTGAAAATGGAGACTCTAGGAGAAGCTGCTGTCCTCAGCGTGCTGGTGGCCACTGCACGGCAGGAACCTGGTACAGGTGCACCATGGGAGCTGCTCAGGGCAGAAGCCTCCCATGCTGCAGGATCCTGTCAAGAGGGTAAAGAGGAACCAGGGAGAAAACCCCTTCCTTCCTGTACTCTCTACTGACAAAGTTGAACATTGCGCCAACTGACAAAGGAAAATACTTCAAAGGCCCATGTCCACTTTCACAGAACAAACAAAAGTTGTATTTGGAGCTAAGAGCCAATAAAGCATTGCTCACCTTTGACTACTCATCTTCTACATGCAACCTCTACATACATTTGAACCACATATAGCAATAAAACAGCTCTGTATTTCCACTGTCTTCAAGATATAGCTACCTTTCTGACAATAGGAGAATGTCTCACTTTTTCCAAAAAAGAGGAAATCCACAGTTACAATCATGCCATCACTGATTATATTAACAACTCCTGAAATTCAAAGTCTTTCTGAAAATTCTGTTACCTGAAGACTACCTTGTAAAGTTAATTTCCAATCGCTTGAGTAAAAAATCACAATGGGAAGGAGAAAAGAAAGTGTTTAGCATATACAAATTAGCACACACATATAACAAGCAAATAGAAGATAAACAAAAGTACTAGTCTTTTATTCTGCAATTGGTCACGAAGCTCTTAAGTAATACCTATGGCTTCCTTCATTGATTCTTACTGCGTATTTCCCCTGCCCTCAGCCAAAACTTTGGCTGGACTGAGATCCTTGCCTGGCTGAGTTGCCCAAACTTTTATTTCACCCTCAATTGTCTTGTTTTTTTATTGGTTGGTTCAGTTTTCCATGAGCTTTACCATTGGCGGTGAAAGTATTAAGACTCCAAACATAGTATTCACTGCTTTTATTGTGTACAAGCAATACAATTTCTTCCCGTTACTCAGGATCAATCAAGACAGCCAACAGATTTTTTTCTTCTATGTTGGTTCAATGGCTAAAGAGCTCAAAATATCCAGAAGATAGTCTCTTCGTCCATTGAGTGGAGTCATTTTTTTGTCCCTTGGTAAAGAATTCTTCCTTTAGGGATAAAGACTTCAAAATCAGCACAGCATGAAGTTGCCAGGGTGGGAATATAAAAGTCAATTAGTGCCTTATTAAGATTAAAAGTGAGAGGGGCCAATACCATGTCCACCTTTTGATTCCTGGACTCATGTACTGTGGCCATTTGGGACACAGTAACATATGAGAGTCTCTGATTCAAAGCATGTGCTGAGTCTTGTTAACTTCATCCTGGCAGAGTATTGCCTCCCAACTGGACGTGGAACTCAGTCTCCAGTAAGCTGTTCCATCTTTCAATTAGGCCAGCTGATTCTCAGTGATGGGGTATGTAATAAGACTACTTAATAACATGATAATTCAGAATCATTAATTTAGTTAATAAAATAAAATCAAAATTTCCTGTTTATTCATATAAAATTCTTT
Source organism: Pteropus medius (assembly GCF_902729225.1). Taxonomy (NCBI): domain Eukaryota; kingdom Metazoa; phylum Chordata; class Mammalia; order Chiroptera; family Pteropodidae; genus Pteropus; species Pteropus medius. Next base: position 28,104 of record NW_024341139.1, read on the forward strand.
ATTGTAGGAATTTTCTCATAAAAATTATATAATTATATAAATCACAAATTACCAAGAAAAAAGGAAAGAATGTAGGGAAAAAGAAAGAGAAGGAAGGAGGGAAGAAGGAAGGAGGGAAAAAGGAAGGAGGAAGGAAGGAAGAGGCAGGAAGGAAGGGAGGGAGGGAGGGAGGAAGGAAGGAAGGAAAAAAACTACTTTGATTTCTCAGGCAGTTAGGGTTGGGAGGTGGTCATATGATATCCAAGCTGCGTGGTGTGAAACTTCTTTTTTTCAACACCCAACAATAGTCCAAAATCAAAATAGAATGACAGTTCTCCTCATAGCAAGCTGCATACAGTGCCTCAGTGTCCCTTTGGGCAATATGGCTGAGACAATGACAGCGATTCACCTGAAAATAGTCAGAGGTAGAAGAGAGTGTGGTCCAAATATAGAAAAGAAGGGAGGGAGGGAAACAGACCTTAAATGAGCACACATTTCTTACACCCATTTAATTCTTTATACCCTTCTAGCAGTCACTCCAACATGTTATCACATATAACCTTATCACTAGCCCCTAAAAATTACTGTTGATCTCCTGGTTCACCATTTGGATTTAATATCATATTGGTCACAATCAAATTATTCACTCTGTATTTTGAGGGCTCCTATGCACCTATCTTCTTATGCATCACAGTGTAAGGCAAAGAGCAGCAAGAAATCTCCCTCCTCATTCTCTTCTTACTCCAAAGTATTTATTCCTCTCCAAGGCTTCAAGAACACAAGGACCATAAAAGCGTCCTATAAGTTCTTTCCAAAAAGGTTTATAATGGGTCATAAATTTATCTCAGATCCAGTATCCACCAAAATCTTAATCAGTGTTTCCAACCGAATGTGACACAGCTAAACTTACTACGTGATTAATTATGACGATGTTAACATTTCAGGTTCCATCTCTAATATTCCAACAGGGAGAGTTAAAAAAATAGAATGAAAAAAATCAGAAAATATCTATAAAGCTGCAAAAAGGCAGCAAAAGGGATTGTACTCACAAATGTCTGCGATAGATTTCTAGATTTAAGATATGACAATAGAAAGCCACTTTTATAACTGAGAAAAAGTCTTTTCTCTACTCTACTCTTAAGTAGCTGCCAGAATTAACATGATCGTGACACTTTACAAAGCTCTTCACGAATCTAATCAATCTTAGCCCTGATGGCCCAGGGCTGCCAATAATTTTTCAGAATCCCTCCTGACTACAGGTACTTGAACTCAGACAAAATACACTGACACATTGTAACTGGTACAGTGAGACTCAGACAAAAATATTCCAAGATCATTGTCCATAAATAACCAAGTAGACATGTAGGAAAATTTTCAGAGAAAAAAAGTGAGGAGTTCAGCTTTTGATTTCTGGTTTGCTAGAGAGATACAAGGAAAATAAAAACCAACTGAGTCGATCCATTAAAACAGTCAACCTCAAGGCAAGGGCCTGAGCTTGTGATGAGTATGTGACAAGAACACTGTCTCCTTCATTTTTCTCGAATACTATTTATGATGATGTAGTTCTTACAAAGAAGAGCAAAAAGCTTCTGAAATAAAGTTCATCAGACACGGATTTGTAGGATTATATCAAAGAACCTGAGTCTCCTCTGCTCTCTTCGCCTCATTTGCTGTCATATGAAAACAGATCTTTAAAAATAGCACAGGAAGAGATCTAAAGTCTCCAAAACCTCCACGACCATGAGTGGTTTGTGCTCAGCTCCCCTGCAGTCTCAGGCACTGTGTCACTCACAGCACAGAAGTACACAGCTGAGTCGCTCAGACGGGCTGAGGATTTCTCCAGGTTGAAGGAAAACTCATTCTTCCTCAATTCAGCCACAAAATCTTTGTCGCCTTTAACCAAGGTGTCCCCTGAATAGTATTTGAGGAGAAGCTGGAGGCCTTCGCTGGGGTACTGGACGTACCAGAAGAGATAAGGAGTTCCGCTATACTCAAACTTGCACCTCAGCTCCAGTGAGGCTCCTTCAGAGACAGCGATGTGGCTGTCAGGCTGGGTCACCGTCTGGGCTCTGGCGTCTCCTGCAAAATCAATGTTTTATCAGTGAATGCAGTGCAGACTTCACTGTGAAACTTAAGTATTTCCACTCAGAATCTGTAGAACTAGAGAGCATTATGAAATTTCACTCACTCGAGGCAAATATCATCCCCAGTATTGAGACGAGCAACAGGTGCATGGCTGAACAAGAGAAACACCACGGGATATTTTCTGGAAAATCTGCGCTGAGCAGGCAGGCAAATGGCTGCAGAAACCTTGGAAGTAGGAGGTGGAGGGAAGAAGCTTGCTCTTGTAGATAAAAATGCAAAAGTTGCTGAGATGAGCCTGGAGCTTTCTGACATCTGATTTTTGTCACCTCTATGTCTACAAAAGCTCAGCCAGCTGCAGGGAGGAGCTGAGCAGATGATACTGATCTTGTTCTATCTCTAGTCAGTGTAACATCGCCCTCTGCAGGCCAGGTGCACAACCAAAGGTCCTGAGGCCCCACCGAGAACTCATCAGTGGGTTCCTTCTATTTTCTGAGATACATCAAAATTTCCACACATTTTTCTTCCTTCCCTAATCACTGATGGTGTATTAGCTCTATAGCCCAATTAAAAATGGATGTCATATAAAAGTAGACTAATGAGTTACTTAGCAGAGAAATCAGTTTTAAAAAATACATCAGACATAGAATTCAAGTTCGTGAGCATCTTTGCAAATCAGACGCAATGCCTCTAACCGCGTTTTGATGGCCCAGGGCTGCCATGTGCTTATGAATGATGGCAGAGACATGTATCTTGGCTGATGCTCATGCAACCGACATGAGGCTCAGTAACCTATAGAGAAAAAGACAAGCCTCATTAAATGAAGGCAGTGCTGCTCTTGGCAAGTAGTCACCGGATTGAAGGCTTTACTCAAGTGCTGAAGGACCTACAACCACACCAAGAAAGCAAGCTCTGAACAGCTGAGAAAAGACTAATTCAACTGCTTTCTCTCTGAACAAATAAGCTCTTTGACAAAATCGGAACACTTCTTTTCTTTGATTCCAAGAACATGAACCCAGACCTCTCCTGGGGGTTCCTCAGTCACTTGTTCATTCCACAGAGATTGACTTCCACATAGAAGATTTACTAATGTTGTTCATTTGTGAATTTGTAGTACATAAAGCCAAACTTCTGATTCCCAGGGCTACTATATACTCGCTTTCCATGTCTTTTAAATGTCCTCTTAACTAAAAATAGAAATATATATATATATAAAGAGAATAAATCAAAATCAAGGAATAAACACAATAAGGATCGTCTTGAGATGAGAGATTTGTATCTACTTTCAGAATATAGAAAGTAGGTAGGATAACATTGAGGATTAAGTTAGGACAGAAAAAACCATAACCAAAAATAAGCTATAAGGAGCAATTCCTACTACCTTTCAGGCTGGTGGTCATTTTTACTCCTCTCAATGTTGCTGGACTTTGGAAAAGCCATTCATGGACAAAATCAAAGGCCCCAACATTGTCTCATACCCTGGAACACTGCTGTTTCCTCTGTATAGAAAGAATGCAAGGCAATTTTCCATTCTTCACTGGTGGTATAAGCAACATCTCTGAGCTGAAAAAGAATAACATTAGAAATAGAATATTCACCCTTCAGAATGTTGACAGGATTCTAAGATATACAGTGATTGCCGGAAAGAGTGAAGAGTCTCCATAGACAGCCTAGAACAACATAAACCATGGTCCATGAAAAAAGCAATAATTAAGAAATTTTTTTAAATGGAGAGAAAAGGAATTTGAAAACAAAACAACTGTTTTAGGAACTGAAAATATACTGATTAGTTGTACCATGCCTTCACATGCTCTTAAAAATTGATGCAGATTTCAAAACATTTGAAATTTAGAAAAAAAATTGCAATACTTAAAGCATAGATAAAAACAAGATCTTTCTTATTTTCCTGTGGATTCTGAAAATTATACAAAAGCAGGCAAATTGTGTAAGGAAGTCAAAATTTAGAGAAGCAGCCTGCTCAGATAAATGTCACATTTTATTATTTTCTTTTAGTTTTGCTCTGGAGGCAGGCCTCTGATGGCAGGGTGGCAATAACCCAGAGATAAAATGGAAAGGGACATGGTCTTTCTGACCTGTGGACTGGGCTGGTGTGGAGGGATCCTAAAGAAAGACATGGAGAACAGCCTAAGTCCCAGGCTAATCCCAAAACAGTACATGCATGGGGCAGACCCAGACCAGAAGAACAAAGCTGAGGTAGCTGAGCTGAGATGTGAACCATTGCCCTAGTTCAAACTATACTGAGCAGACACATGTAAGACAGACTCAATCCAATGTAGTAGTAGTTTCAGGAACAGATCTGATATTGACCCTCCCAGACAAGTTTTAGACTAATTTCTGAGCAATATGTGACTGAGAAAGACCCACAGAAACATAGAAAATGTTTGGAGAACTGAACTGACTCACTCACAAATGGAGACAAAAATTACCATTTGAATAAAACTAGATTGATTTCTTGCTAAAACGAAAGCATGAACATTCTCCCAAAGATTATTACAAAAATATAAAAGAGTTTACACAATAAAACATTTAAAAATGTTTAAGATGTCTTCCAAAATTGTTCAACATACAAATGTTATAAAACAAAATTCAGCTGAATAAATTCAAAGATCTAATTGACCTTATTAAATGACCATGAATAGAACAGCACACCACCAAGATGTGGGCTGAGAAGCTGTACAAAATAAAAGGGGTTTTAAGGCTGAAATTGGGCAAGACAAGAAATTATTAGCAAAGGAAAATACTTTTTCGGGCAAGATCACCTTTCTTTGGAGCGGGAGGGAGGTTGGCAGGGGTCCTATCAGGCAGGGTACCACGCTAGTGTTTGTCTGGAAATTCCAGACTGATTGGTTTAAGCTCACACTCGGAGGGCTGAAACAGCAATTAAGTCTTGATTTGTTGTCCCGGAGTCTAGGGACTTCACCTTGGACCTGTTGTTTCTTTTAAAACACACATACACACACGCAGACATGCATGCATGCACGCACACACATACACACACACACACACATACACATAGCCAGAGAAATTGATTAATGTGTATCTTAGTAAAAGAGCATCAACTAAGAGAAACGCCATGATGAAGAAGATGCTGAAACTCATTAAAAGAAAAAACTCTTAAAAGGAAGCACACTTGAAATTGTCAAAATAATATAAATAGAGACACTTTAAAATGAAGTCGGAGCTGCCATGCCAGAGGAACTGCCTTGCACATTAGCCTCAAATCTTCTGAATGTTGAAACAGAGCAAAGCAACCTTTGGACTGGGTGTAAAGCAAACTTGTTTCCCAAAGAACTGTTTGCAAAGATAGCAAGAAAGCAGTTGTGACTAATTGACTGATGACTACGGAACTGAAAAATAGCTTTTACTTGTCTAAAACTAACATCACTCTGTTACACCATCTGCACCAATAGCAGTGCCTGCTTCCTTTGATTGATGTTTCCTTCCCATTCTCCTAAGTTCTCATTGCTTTTGTCTCCTAATCAAAACACTATTTGGACTTCTGCCTAAATCTGTGCAATCTGAATAGCTTTTCTTATTGATCTCAAATAAATGCTTGTTGCCTTTGAAAGGACTTTTTTAGGGGAATGGGAGGAGTCAACAAAAGAAATGATTAAATAGGAATTCACAACAAAGAAACAGAACCTACAAAAAGAAGCAAAAGGAAATTTTATGACTAAAAAATACAACACATGAAATAAAATCTCACAGTAAGGGCCCAATTGCAGAGTAAAAATGACAGAAAAGAGAGTAAGTGAACTTGAAAAGAGATCTCTATAAATTATCTAACTCAGTGATTACCAATTGAAGATGACTTTGCCTCCCACAAGGTGTCATTTGGCAAATTTGGAAAATTTTGTTTGCCACGACTTGAAGATAGAGTACTACTGGAACCTATAGTGAGTAGAGACCACAGGTACTTTTAAAAATCCTACAATTTACTGGACAGTCTCCCACCAATAAAAAAAAATTATTCAGCTTAAATGTTAATAGTGTCAAAGTCAAGAAACCCTGATAAAACTTAATTCCAAAAAAATATATTGAAACAAAAAATGGACAGAGCCCTGGAGACTTCTGGCAATACATATAAAAGTCCAAAACATATTTAATTAGAATCCCAGAAGGAAAAAAAAAAAGGAGAAATTAAAGCATAAAACATATTTGAAGAAAGAATGGCCAAAACTTTGACAAATTTAATGAAAGACAGAAATACAAATTCAAGAATCTCCGCAAACCCCAAAAAGGAAAATCATCAAATAAAATTATACCTAAATACATCATAATTAAATTTCTGACAACCAAAGTTTAGATAATAATGTAATATATAATATATATAAATGTATTGGCTAGAGAAAAACATATGTATATATATATGTATTCGAGAATCTATATATAGAGAGAAACAGTAGAGAGATGGAGTGGGAGCAGCTAGTAAAGAAAACAATGTATTATACTGGGGAGCAATTGATTTAAAGCCAATTGACTTCTCATCACAAAGCACAAACACAGTGAAAATACATGGAGACAGTGAAACAACATTTTTAAAGTGCAAAAATGTTAGTGGAATTGTGAATTGGTGCAGCCACTGTGAAAAACACTATGGAGATTCCTCAAAAAATTAAGACTAGAACTACCATATGATCCAGCTATTGCACTTCTGGGAAATTAGCCAAAAAATGCAAAAGCACTAATTTTAAAAGGCATATGCATTTATGTGTTTATTGCAATATATTTACCAAGATGTAGAAACAACCTAAGTATCCTTCGACCAAACCAAGGGTAGAAGATGCTGTATATATACAATGAATATTACACAGCCATAAAAAAGATGAAATATTGCCCTTTGCAACAATACGGATGGGCCTTGAGGGTATTATGCTAAGTGAAATAAGTCAGACAAAAAGGACATAAATTATATGATTTCACTCACGCATGGAATGAAAAATAAGAAACAAATGGCCAAACCAAACAAAAATGAACACATAGATATAGACAACAGATGAGTGGTTACCGAAGGGAAAGGAAAATGGCAGAAGGGCAAAATGTGTAAAGGGGTACATGCATAGTGACTCATGGAAACTAGACTTTTGCTGGTGAGCATACTGTGGATATACGGATGTCAAATTATAATATCGTATACCTGAAATTTATATAATATTATTAAACAATGTTATTCATTTACAAATATAACTAATTAATTAAAATAAAACAAAGTGCAAAAAAAGAAAAATACAAAATTGCAGATCCAGTAGAAAACCTTTTCAAAACATAGGTGAAAAAAAGTCATTTCAGTTCAAAGACAACTAAAAAATATAGTTGCGGCAAAGCTGTTCTAGAAAAAATGCTAAAGGAAATTTTTGAAGGTTAAGAGAAATGCATTATTTCAGGCATAATCCCTGGTGTCAGATGAAAACTTGATTCTCCAGGAACAAAGGAAGAACAACAGAAATGATAACGACAACTAGAAACAACTTCTTATTCTTCCGTCAAGTTTTAAAATGTACACAACTGTTCATAGTGGGGTTTTCAATGTATGTTGATGTAATATATATGAACAACCATAACCAGTACCAGTGGGTAAAGAGACATTCAGAGTTTCAACATTTTACGTGAAATAACACAATATTAACACTCAGTAGCCTCTGAATAGTAGGCATTTATGTTGTAATCTCTAAAACGATCACTCAAAAAAGTGCAAAAAGAAATGCCAAAAAGTCAATAGATAAAATAGAATGTTAAGAAATATTCAGGTATTCCTAAACCATTAGAAAAGAAAAAAAAAAAGAAAGAAAGAAAAGAGAGGACAAAAAATAAAGATGGGTCAAACAGAAAAGCAATAATAAAATAGTATACCTAAACTCATGCAAAGTAATCTAGAGCAACACATAGATGATGGTTTTCTGAGGGAGGAACTGACTGTAAAGCCCAAAAGGAACCTTGTGAGGGTGATAGAAATGCTCATTACCTTGATTGTGGCATATACTTATGTTAAAGCTGATCAAGTCTATGGCCATGCCACCCTGAACGTGCCCGATCTCATCTGATCTCGGGAGCTAAGCAGGATTGGGCCTGGTTAGTACATGGATGGGAGACCACCTAGGAAGACCAGGTACTATAGGCGGTTAAAAAAAAAAAAAAAAAAAAAAAAAAGCTAATCAAATTGTGTCTTCTCTTTCCATATGTATTATCATAGGTGAGATTCTCTCTCCTTCTCTTGTGTTTCTTTCTTCCTTTAAGAATCTATTGTTTCTTGGGCAAACGTTTCCCTAGATATCATCTCCTTTTAACCCAGCTTGTCAAGGAGACATTAAGCATTTGCAACCCCATCCATTACAGATGTGTCTTCAAATACAACATATCCCTGGATGACCTGGGACAAGGTCAGGGGCTAGAATTTTAAGCGAGGATGAACACACAGAACATTTCATTCATCTTGAAGCTTTATATTTGAAAATCACACATTTCAGCTGTGATTAAAACACTATGCTGACAAACTCTGTTTTCACTCTCACCATTAAAGCACCTCATACAAGGCATGTTTACTTATTGTTCCTCTGCTGTGTTGTTCGAGTTCATTTGAATGACTTTCATTACAACAAGAGTGTAGGGTGACAAAAATAGTAGACTATATCTTGGTCCCTAAACCAGAGTGAATCAGAGTCAGACACTAAGCATCCAGGCTCCCCCTTGCAGCTCAGAATTTGTGCTCAGCTCCCCCTGCAGTTTCTGTCACTGTGTCACTCAGAGCACAGTAGTACATAGCTGAATCTGACTCTCGGACTGAGGTTTTCTCCAAGTGGAAAGAATTTGATTCTTTGCGGTATGTGGCTTCAAAACCTTTGTTACTTCCCTTGTCATTGTCCCTCACAGCTTTCAGGAGGAGCCGTGGACCTTCTCTGGGATACTGAACATACCAGAAAAGAGCGGGGTACTGTGAGCTTTCGTAGTAGCAGTTCACAGTCAGGGAAGCCCCTTCTGCAAGGGTCACTTGGCCTTGTGTCTGGTTCACTGAGTCTCCATTGCTTCTTCCTGAAAAATAAAAATAACAATAACGGTTCTGGTTACCTCAAGCATGTTCTGTGGCTTTACTCTTAGAGAAATCGTGGTTAAAGATTTCCAATATAATGGAAGGAAAGACTTCAAGCTTTAGGTGCCATTTGACTTACCAAACAATAAGATTAGCATGATCACTGATCCTGGACAAGAATTCATTCTTAGAGTACCTGTTCTCGCTGGGTCTTGACTTCTTAGTGTAAAGAAACAAAGTCACAGTGAGAGGATGAATGTGAGCTGAGAATTTAAGCAGGAAGTGTACATGTGTCAGGGAAATACACCCCCTTGTGGGCAAGATGCTAAGCTAAACTCATGGGAATGTCAATCTGTTCTCTCAACAGTCTTTTATCCTCACCTCTGGTTTTATTTTATTAACGACACCTGTTAACTGTCAGAATGGTCCTTTGAAAAGCAAAAGAATACTTTGTACTTTTCATAAGCCTATTTTTTTCCCAGCACACTGATGACTTGGAAGCTCCATACCATGACATTTCTGAGAATTCAATTCTACTTTTCTTATTTATCCATTTTTAACTTCCTTGTGATTCACAGAAACATTATGTAAGAAATTTTAAAGATAAAATCAGAAGAATATCAATAACATATATCTAATAACCAGTAGAGGGATGTGGGATGACACCGAAACTTTTTTTCACCACTGTATTTCCACACCTGCAACAATATTGGACACTTAGCAGGTGGCAAAAGATATTTCTTCAGGGCATAAATGAATGAATAAATGAATGGTCTTTGGTTGAGGAGTTTCTGCTATTTGAAATACCACATGGTTGACACATTAATTGAAAGAAACAATATAAAAAAAGCTTTCCTAAGAAAAATGGGAATTCTATATTACATATATATTGACCTGAAAGTGAAAAATATGTAACTCTTAGCATTGAACGAAAATAGAATTGAAGTTTTTAAATCCCTATAAAATTATCAAGCATCACTTTCTTCTCCCTTAGGATTTTAATGATTCTCAGATAATTCAATTGGCCTGTGAACATCAGGCAAAATATTCTAATGGTAAATTTTAATGGAAATTTTGCCTCAAATATGCTACCTACATATACCCATCTGCCCAACTGACCGATACAGTTGAACAATGTTATTTTCAGCACAAGATAGGATCTTCAGATAGTATGGATTTGCCTCCAAACACAAAAGCTTCTAGCTCAATATCAGCTTCTGGGATTGCTAGAGACATGTCCACTGATGTACAGAAACATTTTATAGCAAGAATGAAACTTCCTTTAATATAAGAGTCAGTTGGGGTGATCTAATCATAAAGTCCTAACCAGGCGGGTCATGGTGGGTATTCACTCACTAGGCAGATAACTTTTTTAGTAACAGGTTTTATCTTTGCTTTAAGCAAGCCCTGTCCATTGTTTTGTGCATCTAAGTTAACACACTTTTGAAATGAGCCATAACCACTCTCGAGAGAGCATATAATCTCAACTATCGTGTAATCTGACCTCCACTTGCTTTCTCCTATCTTCATGTAATCTTCATGATGTCCCCTAATTCATTTTAAATGCATAAAAGTAACTACAAAACTGTTATTCTGCAAAGAGCTTTAGATCTTGCTCCCTGCTATATGTCATCAGTTTGGCTTAAATAACCTCATAAAACTTCTTTACAGGTTTGGACATTTCTTACATCAACATTTACTGGGTGTAGTTGGCAGGATTTCAAAGAAGACCACCCCAGACCACCCAAGACCACTCGGCAGCCTGGATCTAGTGCTGGGTACAAGCACAAGTGGGGCTCCCACTCTGAATCAGGTGAACTTTTCTTGGAATCCCGAGACTCTGTTTTCAATAGTAGGCAATGGCTTAGACCTGTTCATAGAAAATCTCAAGGTGGATAAGGGTTAAGAGAACCCAGGGAAAGAAAACAAAATAGCTTGTTACTTTAATTTTGACTTTTAGATTTATGACTGAGAGTCTGAAAAAAATCTATGCTGGTTCAATGGGAGACTGAACTCTCTTTAGCTCTGAAAGAAAAGGACGCTTGCTTCCCCAACCTGAATAGCCAATGGAGTGACGATAATTGTTCAGATCCTCAAATCCTAAATAATAGAGATGGGCTCCTGGAGTTGTCCAGTGCCATAACATAGACAATCCCAGAGAAGCCGGCAGCAGCCCCAGAAGAAGGTCAGGATGCCCTGAAATTGGATCACCCCGAGAGAGAGGATTCTATGCCTAGAAAGTGTCAAGGTTCTGCCAGCATCTGGTAAACTCTCGCTGGCCCTTGTTCAGGTATTCTTAGGTGATTAAAAGTCTTCGTAGGTTTGCCTGAGGAAGAATAACTTCCAGGGCCTAAAGCAATCCTATAAGAACATCCACTGCATTTGGGTCATTTGGACATGTGCCTGTAAAGGGTGGTTTTCCCTAGAACTTTGTTCAGACTCTACAGATCTCAAAGTTAACATGAAAAATTGTGTCTCCGAGGCCAACAAGCCTCACGACAGTCAGCCTCCCATTAGTACTAAGATGGTCAAGATGAGAAGTTTGTAATACTTCTAAGTTAATCTTTTGCACACACAATTGGAAAAATCTGGCTATAAAATTAGGCCAAAAAATGGAAAGCATATGTACTTGGTCTCAAAGTTTCAAAAAGAGCATTTAGAAAAATGGATCAACCTAGGGTGTCATTTAGAAGTCAATCAAATTCTTTGAGGTATTAAAAATGTCTGTCATTTTGAATGGGGGAAGGTCTTCTGGAACTTGACTTGTCAAGGACACATATGAACTGTAAAAGGCCTCCAAAACAAAATTTGGATCCAACTATTCTCTGTCCCTGCCTGTCTGTGCATGTCTATATATGTATTTTGTAAATGTGAGATAATCATCTTACCTCTGGATAGTACTGTTAAAATTAATTTAACCACAAGTGCTTCTACAGATTGGGTACTCTAAAATTCTCAGAAATAGAAACTAATTCAAATGCCTTAGATCAAGTTCACATGATTGAAGATTAATCCTTAGTAATAAAAGTTAGCTTAAGTTTGTGGGTTTAAGTAAAACAAACATGTTTTTCTTTTATCTGGGTTTTACAAAAATGAGTCCACATTAATAATTAATTTTGATGTCTATGAAAAATGATTCTAGAGCTTATAAAATATCTGAAATATACGTGCCAAGAAAAGAGCCTATGTTTCTAGAGATTATGACATATCTTCGTAAATCTGCCAAGCTAAAGAATGTTAATTGCTTACTTCTTAGTTTTCATTAGATATTGAGGTTTTAAGAGCGCAAATCTCAATATATATGGGAATAAGTCTGTGGTATTCCAGAAGGGCCCCGGAACACCTCGAAGGATATGTCTTTTAAAGTTTAATTGCATGAGAAGTATTGTAAAATAAATGATGGAAAACTTCCGGGGCATATGTTGTGGGTAAACAATGATTGTAAATTAAATAAATAGTCAGGGCTATAAGAAACCCAAGATGGCCGCTTGGTTTTTGTTTTTTTTTCCTGGCTCCCTGGCATACCCCATTTTTCTTTTTTTATATTCCATCATGTATCATAGTGCATTTAAGCTGAACTTAGATGAAGGAGCTTATGAGCTGACATTATCGAAAGAAGACATCTTACACTACTGCCAAGGTTTAAGAGAGTCACTTCAAGAAAATGCCAATGTGGTAACTGCTTCCTTTCACAGCGAGCTCCCAGGAGATAGAGACTTTAGATAATGTTTTTTGAAAGGATATTAAATAAAGAACATTCTCAAACTCCATTGAAAGGGACCTTATCAACATCTAATCACAAATGGACATCTACCCCTATCTCTGACACTTGCCTTTACCGACAATAGGCTTCAAAGACTCCTCAAGGATGAGAAGATGATGACGTCAGAGAGAGACAGCTATTTCAAGATATCGACAAGGCCTGTATACCTCCAAATTAATATTGAACTCAAAATCCATTTTGTTTAATTGCCCTTACCTGTCTGCTAATGATATTAGTCATAATAATAGTTATATTTCATCTTCGGCTTTCTCTGTGTAGTTCAACGGTTTATGATTACTGAACATGTATTAGATAAGTGGTAAAATTCTTTTCATGGCTTATGTAAATGTTATACTAAATTCCAAATACAGAAAAAAATGAGACAGTAGGCAAAACTGAAATCATGACAGTCCACAGGATAGAAATGATCCAGAGTGTTTTATTCACAAAGAAAACCATAAGACCTGACTGTCTTCTATTTAGCTGCCCTTCTCTTTCTGGGAAATACTCAGCTTCAACTCAGATCCTATGGTCAAGGTATTGTCCCATCTCCAATGGCCGATCTGAACACTGAGACTTCCTAGAGCTGTGAGACCACACAATCCAAACAAAAGGTTAGTCATCAATATATACTTGAGATTGATTTATGTTCAAAAAGGGAAACTGTGGACAAAAAAAAAAAAAAAAAAAAAAGGCAGTTCTATGAATAATTAACTCACAGCCTAATCTGATCATAAATTCCTAACTGGGCAGGTTATGATGAGTAGTCATGCCCTAGGCATACAACTTCTTTACTGAAAGGCTTATCTTTGATTTAAGCCAGCCCTATAGTTGCCTCGCTTAAAAAATTTTTAAATAAATAATTAATAAAGTAATGGATTAAATGCTCTAATCATGGCACATAAGGTGACTGAATGGATAAGAAGCCAAGATGCTTTCACATGCTGCCTGCTAGAGATTCACTTCATATCGAAACACACACAGATTGAAAGTAAAGTGGCAGAAAAACAAATGTCATGAAAATCAAAATGAAGAAGAAAAGCTGGGGTAGCAATACTGATACCAGACAAAACAGACTTTTATGAAAAGGACCCAGTAATCGCTCTTCTGGGTGTTCATCAATGGATGAATGGGTAAAGAAGTGTGACACGTATATACAATGGAATATTACTTCTTCATAAAAAAGAATGAAATCTTACCACTTGGATGACATGGATACCTAGAGGGTATTGCGCTAAGTGACATAAGGGAGATAGAAAACGGAAAATGCCATATGATTTCACTTATATGTGGAAATTAAAAAACAAAATTAACAAACAAAACAGGAACAAACTCATAGATGCAGGTTCATGGATACCAGACTGAAGGGGTTTGGGGGACTGGGTGAAATAAGGGAAGGAATTAAGAAGTACTAATTGGCAGTTACAAAATAGTCATGGGATGTAAATACAGAATAGGAGATATGGTGAGTAATACTGTAATAACTATGTATGGTGTCAGAGGGTATTATGTGTTTCCTCTTGTCAATTTCTATGGTGCTACAGGACTTCTGGGAAAATAAAAGTGGCTTCATGATTTCTATATAATAATTCAGAATGCTTACTTAAGCATCCTATCACTGTCTTTTTAAATCCAAGGAAGATTAAAATTTAAACATCTGTTCAAAAATGACATTGTCCAATTAGTTCAAAATGCACTAACATGAAAATAATTTTTAAATTGAAGCTATTATCTTTATATGTAATTTCTATTTCTAAGCCTGTAAATATTTGCATTCCAATGTTGCAGTAATTTTCAAAACATGAGTCTCTAAACATTTAGAGGATTCTAAAAAGTCTCTGATATGTTTAATTGAAATATTCACATACATATTTTTATTTTGTAATAATTTATAAATAAAATGTATTGCCCACCACCCTGTGGGGCTCTACAGAGCTCAAGATTGCCACAAGCTTACTGTGCAAAGGCAACTGTGCCAGCAACATGCCTGCCCCGTGGGAGGGGTGGGGCTGCAGGCCCAGCTGCAGTTTGGGTACAGGCTGCAGATCGCCTGGGAGCACTGTGCCTCCCCTGCACAGAGGTAGGTAGCTGAGTCCTCCAGTTGGGAGGCCATGATGTGTAGGGTACTGTTCCGTTCCTTAAAATTCATTGTGGAGCTTAACCTGCCATTTGTCTTCATCCCTGAAGTCAGGAAAAACAGACTGGTGAGGCCGCCCCCAGGATCCTGTCGGAACCACTGCACATTGGTCACAGTGGCAGAAAACTTGCACCTCAGAGTAGAGTTGGTCCCCTCTTGGAGACTCAGGGATGGACTCTGCTCCACCTCCAGGCCTCTCACCCCTGCTTGGAAAACAGAAAACAAACACAAATGATGTCACTGGGGACTAGTGATGCAGTTCTAAATCTGTAAAATATCCCAAGGAGCACCGAAGTAGGACTGTCTAGGAGCTCTGTGTAGCTCTCCTTTCTCTCCCTCCCACCATCACCTATTGAACACTCCCCAGTCCCCCATCTGGGACAGAGCCAACTCACAGCAAACCTGGACCCACAGAAGCCCCAGCAGAGCTCCCCGGTGTCTCTCCATGACTCCTTGCCCAGTTGCTGTGGTGCCTTTGCCCCTGCTCTGGAGCGGGTAGAGTCCTGGACCAGCAAATGCTGTCTTTCAGTCGTTAGGTTCCACCAGACTCACTGAGCACCAATTACATCTGAGCCCTGTCATTCACTTAACAGGAAACTCCACTCATAGTGGCCCAGTCAGATGGCATACTCATTTCTCCAAAATAGTGGGTGCCAACAGTGCAGGAGTGATAGGGGCACTATTTCAATGTATGAAGAAATAGGATTTTTTTAAACCCCTTATGTAAGATGAGTTTGGGCACTTGTGTGAGGAAGGGTAAATGTTTCTAGAAAAATCAATGTATCGAGGGCTATGTAGACCTTCAAGAATCCTAGGAAGAGTGATCTCATTTGCCAAATTGGATGGTTAGACAGAGAATTTGAGAATTCAGTTTTATGAAAATTCTGATAATGGAAAACTGTCTGACAGTATGTATTGTGTATTGCAGAAGTATATATATTTTCTTGAAATCAAGAAGGCTCTGGAAAGCAAGACACACAGCCACCATCTGCATAGAAAATGATTCCATCAAAATTTGATTGGTAAAAAATTAGATATGTGTATAATGTCCATCATGACTTAATTTCCACATCTCCGCTCCAATTCATGGACACCCTGTTGACTCACACAGCTGATTCTGATGTAATGACACTTTGCTGCTCAAATTAAATATTGTCCTGTCTCTCTCCTTGTATTTGCATTCCTAATGTTTTCCTTCATCTTCTTTTTATTCTACTTCCTTCTATTTTCAGGATCATATCTAAAAAGTTGGGATGTGAGGTCTAGTGGATTACTTTCTAAGTTGGTGGGTTTGGGAAATTTTAGTCGTAACAATTAAAAAATTGAAACCTGCTTAGGTCGATGTTCTCTGTTGAATTTCCAGGCTCACAATGAACGCTAATGCCCATCCCCAGTGCCTCTGCTCAGAACCATCCTCACGAGAATTCATAGCATAAGGACTCTCACTTTCTAAAGATCACATAGAGGGGCAGACCTGAAAACTTGACACAAGCTAAACACCAACAATGTTACCTTTCTCTCTATTGTTGCTCGTTATAATTTGGCTCACAGCTCACTGGTTCTTGTCTTAACTGTTCTAGTCTTTATACCAACAGAAACGGCCATTTGTTATTAGTCAAACAGAGGCCCCTAGTGGGCAGAAACCATCAAGAAAGTCTATTCCACACCTACTAACTCAGCTGTCACGCTACCCCAGCTTCATTCACTCCATGTTTCCTGATGTTCAGAACACAAAATAACTGTCCAGACTGAATGGGGATTACAAATGAACCGAATCTACTTTCTCAATGTCATTTCATGAGGATAAATATCTTAAAATTATTTGATAAATCTCAACTTGTGTTATTTACCTGATTTCTTTACCCTAGTTCCAAATTAACCAACTAACCTCTTTTGAAGTTTTAGTGTAAATGGGGCAATCTAATAGAGTTTAAGAATATATAAAAGAAGAGAGTATACAAATGCACGGTCTAGCGGAAAAGAAAATATTCATCGACTCTAAGATAGTCAAAGAATAGGACCTGAAGAAACTAAAAGCTACATGATTCCAGAGGAAGAAAAACTACTTATACTTGTGGTGGTTGAACAAAATCTTACAGAGACAGTGTCATTTTTGCCTTTCTCTCTTTACTGGTGAGGAGAATACACGATATGGATAAAACTTTATAAGAGATTTGACATTTTATTCATTTTTAACAATAGAAGGAATACATAAACATATGAATTATTAAAAATAATAAAACATTACATATAGACTAAAATCTTCTTTGAGTATCACTTCCCAGTTCTCACTCTTCCATCACGTATTACCCGTATTCTTTCTAAATCTTGATCAATTTGAAGGTGATGCTTTCAGATGTTCTACTATAAATGTGAATCGCCAGAAAAAATATATTTTATTTATACTTTAGTATAATACATATCTACATATCGTGTATACCTTTCTGCAACTTGTTTTATAAACTCAATAACAAATCTTATAAATTGTATCGTGAATACACATAGGTCCTTCTGGAGCATTATATCTCACATTGTGGAGATGCTACCTTTTATACAGTCCCTCCCCTTTGATGAACAGCGAAAATGTTGTTTTCTTTTATCTATGAAATATAACACTACAATAAACCTTTTGAGCATTCATCTTTATTTACATATCCACATGTTTCTCTAAGAGCAGAAACTAGAAAGGAGTTAAGGAATGAGCCTTGAGGCCAGTAGGTGAAATTCACTCTGGCAAAGGTTCTGAAGAGGAAGAGTGAGAATTTACTTCTGATCCTTGTGTGAAGCGGTTTTCTATTTTATTATTCTTCTTAAAGTGCATCAGAACTATAATTTATCAGTTCCTCTGATAAACTTTCTCTGAAATTTCTGTCCTAATATATAGCTAATGTACACTTTCTTTCAAATGTCATCGAGGTCACAGTGAAGATGGTAAATGAGAGGGGAGGAACTCCACCCAACGAGAAGAAACAGAATGTAGAAGGGGAGAAACCACACAGATCACACACACAAACACAATATATGGATACTGATCTAAGTACAGAAAGACACTCTACATTTTCTGAATCAGCAGAGAGAAAAAGAAAATTGTATCAATGAAGCAGAAGACAATCTAGAAAATGAAGCCGAATATATCCATAATGAAAACATGTATAACAAGGAGATTATTTGATTACATTGAAATAGAAAATTTTGCTACATATTGCTTAAGAGATAAACCTTAAAGAAAACAATAAAAAACTGTGAACATAGGAAGGGATTCTTTCTTCTATGCCTTCCTCACCTGCTACACCCAGCACACCTACCACACAGATATGCCAAAAGAAAGACAATTCTGCTAAAGAGACGGTCAACGAGGAGTCCATCACCAAGTGAGGGAGTTACATTAATTCTAAGATCTAAGATCTAAGAAAAAAGAGGAAAGACAGAGGCTGATTCACATAGAAAAAAGACAGGAGGGGCGGGGGTGGGGGGGAAACTGGCAGAGATGAAAACCCAAGGAGAAATTAAGAGTTACAGAAAAGAGGAAACTAAAATCAAGAAAATGTTGTGCCGTGATCTAGTAGAGATAAAGAAGCCAAATGCTAATAACAGCTTTGACGTTTTTATCCGTGGTCCTTCAACATTCGTCCTTCTATAATTTGGAATTTTTTCTGAACTATTTATAATGGCACTTTTCTAAATCCTCAAAAGCATATTAACAGGAAGTGGAAAACCCTCATTATGAAAATGGTCTATAATTATTCTGTGCACAAGTAATTAGTGGAAAGTTGAAACAAGGGAGGCTTTAACTGTTTATAAACATTGCTTTTATTTACAAGGAGGGTCAATTTTAATATTCTAATACATGAAATATATCACAAAAAGAAATTTGGAGTTATACCTATACAGATAAAATATTTTCAACATTTTAACAACTTACCTTTTTTTCTATCTGTGTTTTACTACTTTTTCTCCTAAAGGTGTTCCTTTGTCTTTGATACCTCATAGATATTATGCGTTTAGAGGTCTAAGTTTCCTAACAAATCTATGCATGTGCTAAAAAGATTGGAAATTTATCTGAAAGGTATTCTGTATTTGATCTTAAATAATAAAATCCACCACAGTGGGTCAAACAGTCAGAGACTCTCAGCAGCCAGGCCCCTTGTTCTGCTCAGAGTTTGTGCTCAGCTCCCCCAGGAGTTTCTGTCCCTGTGTCACTCAGAGCACAGTAGGACATGGCCAAATCTGACTCTTGGACGGAGGCTTTCTCCAGATGGAAGGAATTTGCTTCTTCGTGGTATATGGCTTCAAAACCTTTCTTTTTTCCTTCCTCATTGGCCCTTTGGGCTTTCAGGAGGAGCTGAGGACCTTCTCCGGGATATTGAACATACCAGAAAAGAGCAGGGTACCCTGAGGCTGAATAAGTACAGCTCACATTCAGGGAAGCCCCTTCTGAACGGGTCATTTGGCCTCCCATCTGGGACACAGAGTCTTCACGGGTTTGTCCTGGGGAAAAATAAAAGAGATCTGTGTCACCTTGGGCACAAAGTTCTTCAATAAAATTATGGTTAACGATTTTGCTTACTTCATAGAAGAAAGAATCTGTATTTTAAGAGGCATGTTACTTACCAAGCACTAAGAGGACCACAGTCACTAAGCCTGGACAAGAGTTTATCTCTAGAGTATTGTCTAAACAATGTTCTTGATTCTTAACATGAAGAAATGTGGAAGTCACAGTGAATTCATAAACAGAACCTTGCGTTTCAGATCTGAAAGGTGTTTGCGTTAGGAAGCTACACCCCCTGGTGGACGGGGACTGCAATGGGAGGCGTTTTCCTTGGCTCCTCCCACAGTAGTAGCACGGGGTTCAAATCTTTGCCTTTACTTAGCAGGCAAGTGTCAACCTTCACCTGAACCTTGGAAATCTGAACAGCAGTTGTCATAACTTTTAGATCTATTTTGTTCTTAGGCCACCTCCTGACGTGAAACTTCTTTAACAAAACAGAGCATTTCTATTTCTGAGAAAATAACAATTTGTGCATTTTAATACATTCTTTTATATTTTTACATACACATTGTGGGCCCAGAATCCACTGAATGTCAGAAAAGACCTTTGCGTTGAAATGAGAAGGTCTAAGAAGGAGAGTCATTATTGAATGGTTCTGTGTTTTTCAGCACTTAGAACAGTGACTGACACTTATTATGGGCTTACTAATATTTGCTTACATAGCAAAAATAATAAACAGCCTTTGTTTGAAGAATCATTACTAAATTGTATCAATTGTAACAATGTTATCTTATTAGATAAAAGCTCCGCAGGAGAAAAGTCACACTACCTTATCAATTGTCAAATATCCCTGAATTTCAGAATCTTTAAAAAGGGAAAATATGAATACTAGACAGAAAAAAACATCGTAATTGAAGTTACTAAATTCCTATAGAATCGACTGAGATCACTATCTTATTCTTCCACTATTTTACTGACTCTGAGGTCGGCAGGTAGCCTACGTGAATCAGGCAACGAGTACTACTCTATACTCCTAGTGGAGAGCTAGTTTCAAGGATGGTTTCCACTGTTGTCTATCTGCAACATTTCGTTCCCAAAGCTTAAGCAAATAATTTTTCCCAACAGGATAGGGAATCCCAAGGACAGGGATCTGCATCATACGCCTGGAGCATAAACTAGGACTCTCTCCTCTCCCAGCTTTCAATTTGTTAAACATACGAGCTGATACTCATACCACAATTGATACCAGAATCAATAAGCGAGTGATCTACAATTACAGATTCTGGGATCTCACCACTAATTTCATGAATAACATTTTCCAGAATTGAAATCCACTACTGTATAATTTTAAAGCCACCCTCCCTCCCGCCCCCCGCCACAAACATGCAAGGTGGTTTTATTGCGGCCAACCTGACACAAGTTTACAAGATCTCATTCATGATAACTGTCCTAGACCCAGATGGTCTTTAGGTACCAGGGAGAAAGCTTTGGGATGAGCATGGGAAAATTTTTCTATAACTACAAATCTTTTAAAGCTGATTTTTTTTTTCTATAAAGTGCCAGCAGCAACAGCAGGCACTTCTTCAGCTCCCTTTTTATGTTTATTCCTCTATAAAAAAAAAAGCAATACAAAAACCTCTGAGGATTATCAGGATAAATTTCTGTAAGGCCCTGTAAACATTTACCTCTAGACATGTGTAAGGAAGCTTAGCTCAGTGCAATTCCTGGAGCTCTCCCTCCACAAATTCAGATCAAGGGGCTTCATGAGGTCAGAGGCATTGTGTGAATAGTTTCCCAGGTGTAGACCTAATTGGGAAATTCAGGCTTGGGTACTCTTAGGGTTCATATATTCCTTCTCCTTCTTTTCCAACTTCCAAATCACAGTATCAGAGCCTGCCACAAAATTATGCTACAAAGGTATTCTGAAAAAAAAAGCTATAAATTTTTATTGTGACATATAGGGAGAATGCAAAATAGGTTGGGTTATGCTAGGTTGAAAATAAACAGAATGGGACAGAATGCAGAATGTTGTCTACACCTTAATAAAGGAAAACAGTTCTAGGCCAATGATATACTATGGGAAGAATATTTTGCAATATGGGTCACTCAGGAGGACTTGTACAACGTTGAGGGAGAATATGTATTAAATGTGGATATTTATTGTCTTTCTTGATAGATAATTTTCATAAAAAGAAACTGCATCATTTAAAGTAAACAATTTAAAAAGATTCGGTATATGTATATACTTATGAATTCATCAGCACCATCAAGATAATGAACATATGCATCACCCCAAAAGTTTCCTCATGTCTCTTTGTAATTCTTCTCTCAACCCTTCCCTAACTTCACTTCCCCTGTTCCCAGCAACACCTGTCATTGTAAATTAGTTTGCATCCTGTATAATATTGTATAAACAGTATCATATGTACTCTCATTTGATATCTTTCAATTTGCATAAATATTGTGAGATTCCCATGGTCTAATAAGTATAAATTGTCCATTCCTCTATCTTGCTGAAGTATTATTCATTTCATAGCTATAAAACAATTTGTTTTTCTATTCACCTGTTGATGTACATTTCAGGCTCCTAAAAATAAAGCTTTTTTGTTTTAGATTCACTTAGACTTTCTATCAAGACAACTATGTGCATAAAAACATGTTCGCTTTTTCATTTCCAAACCATATACCTTGTATTTCTTCCACCTTACTACACTGTCTAGAACCTCCAATAAAGTATTAATTTGAAGTGATGAGAGGCAAAGATCCTTCCTTATTCCTGATCTTAGGGGAAAAGCATTGTCTTTTACCATTAAGTATGACACTTAATGTAGGTTTTTTGAAGAAGCCCTTATTAAGTTGAGAAATTTCCCTTCAATTCCTCCTTTGCTAGGAGTTTTTAATCAAGAATACATGCTGGATTTGTCAAATGCCTTTTTCATACCTACTGAGGTCACCCTCATTATTGGAACATCTACTGCTTATGAACCACTTTGGATGCATTATTGACAAATCTTCATAGAAAAATATGAAAGAAGATATCGCTCTCCTGTTTAACAAATAATAAAACAAAGCTCACAACTGTTTAGAAAGGACATGGCAAAGCTAATAGTTTCTAAAACAGTTATTTCTGATAGCAAAAACATGTTCCATGGTTTTTTCACTATAAATTATTTTCGTAGAAAATTTGAGAGAAAGTGTAGAGAGTAAGAAACTTAATTCTTGAAACTTTTACCTATCTTAAGGCAATATGGTAACAGGTTCTTTACTTATACAAAAGAAAATAATTTAAAAAACAATTAAAATAATAACAATTTAAAAATAATTTTAAAAATAATACAAAATAATGCAGGATTGGCTCTTTCATCAAAAGAGGGGGAAAATGTATTATAAAGGATACACAAACTGCATTTCAGGAGCTGACCATCTGGTAGTGGCTTGACCATTTCTTTCAGACCATTATTAGGCTACAGACCATTGCAATGCACTGCAGCAAGAGTGACAAACTCTTCTGGGCTTTTGTGAATTCCCGGGGAACTGAAACTTCATTTATGGCCACTGATCACACACTCCATTCCATGAAACTTGCTCCTGATAAAACAGTCTAGAAAATCGTTATTCAAATTATCCAGTACAAAATTTTAAAATAGAATTGCCATATGTTCTCCAGTAATTCTACTTCTGAGTATATACTCAAAAAATTGAAAGGACTTGGGTATATACCTCAAATATTGACATATTTAGATACATGTTTCTACCAAAAGGTGGAAGTAACCCAAATGTCCAATAACAGAAGAATAGATAAAGAAAATGTGGTATAGTCATGCACTAGAATATTACTCAGTCTTTAAAAGAAAAGAAATTCTGACACGTGCTATAACATGGATGAACCTTGAGGATATTGTGCTAGGTGAAATAAGTCACAATATGACGAACGTTGCATGATTCCATTCATACGACGTCTCTAAAACAGTCAAACTCATAGAATGAAAAAGTATAATGCTATTAGCCAGGGGCTGAAGGGATGAGGCAATGGGGAGTTATTGTTTAATGAGCACAGATTTTCAGTTTTTCAAGATCAAAAGAGTTCTACAGCTAGATGGTGGTGCTGGTTGAACAACACCATAACTGTACTGAATACGATTAAAGTAGACACTTAAAATGGTTAAAATGGTAAAAATCCATGTTAAAATGATAAAATTTAAAAATCAAATATTTTTTAAATGGACTCCTTTTCAGGTTTCTACTCAACACATCTGTTTTCCAAATGCCAATATAAGAGGGAGTTACAAGATCACTTCTCAACCATCCATTGCCATTTAACTTTTAAGGCAATGAGACAATCCAGTTAGATGGGAAAGGAGAAAGTGGGAGAGAATGAGGATTGTGGCTTGTGGGATGTTGATTGAACAAAACGGGCCCGAAAGTGTACAAATGAGCCATGCGATGGCAAAATACTTTTGGAGGTGTGATGAAGTGAAGAGCAAGAGAAGAGAAAGATGCTGCTTCTTCACGATGTCCCCCAAAGCCACTAATTATTGATCATTAAATGAGGTTAGTGGAAGGCAAGTAAATCTATATTATGCAACTGAGCTTTACTATGTTAGAGTTTTGATAAGAGGCAAAGAGCATTAGCACAAAGTTTGTCACATAATAGGCACATTAGAGAGTAAATGAGAGGACCCTTCACTCAGCTAACACATATAAATTAAACTGATTTATTAAACAGTATAAAACAGCATAAAATACAAGAGGAAAATCACAGACAAATTATACGAACTTCCTTATTCAAAACAAAGCCTATAACACAAAATATATGCAATAAATATTTATTTAAAAAATTGATATGAAAGTCTAGCAATTCACACATTTTGACTGATTTCTCAGACAGATGTTCCTGAATTTCCTTAGTCGATTCTTCTAGCTCAATCTATCACCAAATGGCAATTGTTCATTTTGGCTGTCCGTTCTCTTCAATAAACAATTTCAAACCAAATTTTCAAGAATAAGGAGTTTTTGAAAAATGATCAATCAAAACATGGTTTATGAACACAGAGAGTAATTTTCTTGGAGTGTTTTCTCTCTAACCCTACCTTCACCTGTGCTGCCGCAGCCCTAGCCACTTCCTGTCTGTGATGGCAATTCCTAGCCTTGGTCCTTACAGCAGGTGGATACATCAAGCAGAGCCCTGGGGTTTTGGTACACTTCCCTCCTACACACCTCTTTCTGTGGGCTCACTCAGGGCACAGAAATACAATGCAGAGTCCTCCAGCTGTGCAGCTGAGATGACAAGGTTGACAGAATTGTATGATTTCTGAAAATTCAATAAGTAGTGACCTTCTGTGGCATTTTGCTGGTTATAGTAGTCCTGACAAATAAGGAAAATCATCGCCCCACAGTTAGGTTGTTTGTACCAAAATGAGCTATCGGTTATAAAACTGGTGTCATATTTGCAGTTCAGGGTCACGACCTCCTTCTCCTGCACTAACATTGCCCGATGGCCTTGAGTTACATTCTGGGCAATACTAGATCCCGAAAGAAAAAAGACACAATCAGAAGGTTTGGGGATAAGTGGTGTGGGACAAAAATAATTCTTTTTCATACCCGGCTACCTTTTCTTTCCAGGGTACCCAAAGACACTGCCTGGACCCCCAGTCCCTAGGCCACACAGGAGGTTCATTCCCACTGAAGCCATCCCTATGTAGCCACACTCAAGCCATGACCACCTCCAGAAGGCTAGAGAGCAACATGTTTGTGTTCTTCCACGAGACAGAAAATATCTTTTTCTTCAGGTTCAGAGCTCTTGAAGATGAGGTGACTCTGACACAGAGAGAGAAGAAATGCTAGGCTGTGTATTGCTGCTGCCCCAGAACAGGAAACAGGGGTTTCCTGGTGTAACAAGTTTCTGGGGATCACATCAAACTTTTCTTTGTACTGTCTCACCCAACACAAACACTTCTTGCATTGACCAAGTCTTAATCTACAAGCAATGACATCTGAAAATAAACATGGTACAGTTCTATATCGAAAAGAAGATTGAGGATTCTACCAACAGCTATGTCCACTCATTGCATCTGCATTGGAACTGAATGCTGGCACTTATTTTTAAATATTGCATGTAATGGATTATAGAAACACCATAAAATGTAATAATCATGTACCCTTACATGTATGTGTGTTAATGTTTCACTTAAGTTGGAAATGAATCACTTTATGATAAGAATCCAATGCTGCCTGGGCTGATTACTGTAGCTCTTTTGATCTACCTACTGTTATAGTAATAACCTTCCTCACTATTGATGTCTGTTCAGTCGCCTACCTGGAGCCAAAAGCAGAAAAATCTAATTACTTTTTGCTGAAAAGTTTAGATCGAAAACCCACAGGCATGGTGTCCTGTCACAGAGGTCTGCTTCTATTTAGTTTTGACACCTCAGCCCGATTCAAAAGTCCAGAATACACACCAGATTTTGGTCATTAAGTTATCAAATCTTTGAATTTATATTTACCCCATTGTCTCAACTGGGACCTTATCTGAACCACAGAAAGCTTCTATAGTCTGTAGGCTCATTATTGAAGAGAATATATCCTAGGTGAACTCAAACACTTCCATCGGACAGCTGATCATAAGATCATCGATTACAATAAAACTTTCTCTGTGTGGGCATAATATCAGTAAAGTCATCTCTAGGGAAATTACTCAACAACATGTCAAACAACAAAAATCCACTATCATTTCCTGTCTCTTGATTGAGTAGCCAAAGCTTATCACCCTTCTCTCAAAATAATTTAGCCTCATTATATCTGATGGTACCACATACAGTGCCACCTATTCTGCTCTTTAAGTTATAGACTATATAACTCTCTACAATATCCAACATTTTCCACCAACCGGAAGGCACATATAACATATTATTTACTTCTCCTTGTATTATTCCACTTTACTTTATATTTCATTCAAAGGAATCTCATGATTATACTTCTGTCATTCAACAAGTGTCCATGTCCAGAACACATTTTGGACACTCTCCTACCAAATCGCACATTAATATTTTTTTAATGTCTTATATTAAAAATTGAAATGCACCACACCAGACTGTTTATGCAATAACTACACAAGACTCCTTTATGAAATCCAGTCCCTTAGCAAAATAACTTAAGTAGCTGAACTTGAGGATCTCTCTTGGACAGATCAATTTACAAAAATCTATATTCAGCCTTAGTCCATAGGTTTTTAACATAGTTCAATGCTTCTGAAACTATGGAAACGACAAGGTTTCTTCACTGTCTAATATTTCTTAACCCTCTCGTGTATCTCATGAATCCCTAGTAAAAATGGACAGCAAATGCATAAATTATTTGATGTCTTTATGCTACTCAAATAAATTTTTGTTATAAAGACAACATCTAACAGTATAAAAGACACTGTAGAAGCTAGGAAAAATTTTTGAGCAGACCATCATGCTAAACATTCGTTTCTGACCCAAGTCCTTATGCAAGCACCTCTTTGAGAATATAAAGGCAAATCCATGGAAAAGTTCGATGATTCCATTGCAGTTGCAGAAAATTTGGCCCCTGATTTTATAAAGAGTAACTGGCAATGATTGATTTCTTTGATCCATGAGGACAAGATGTATTGAAGACAAGTTAACTGTCTCAGGAAGCCAAATGATCTGCAATGAACACTTGCTAAAATCCTCCAGAGACAATACATCACAGTAGGGACCTATTGGCTACAACAATAAACAAACTCTGGTGGGGAAACTTTTATAGGGTGGGAGAGAATGTGACCAGATCATGTCTTTCTTAGAACGAATGAAATCCCGTAAAAACCGTAAAGGTGAAATATGAACTGGAATACTGTCCCAAGGACACTTTAGAGTATCTCCAAAAGGATCATACACAATTGCATTTCCCCTGTGGATCATGACATAAACTCGGAATACTATTGTATTTTCCACATGTGTTGATGCACTTGCTGTCAGAAAAGTACACCTATGAGAGTAAACAAATAAACCTAATTTTGTGTTTCCTACCTGAACCACTTCAATTTATCTCTATGTGGGGGAACAATTTTTCAGACACAGTTATGCCAAATTTTGGCCTCACTCAGAAACTTCACTATTCTTACCATCCCTCTATCAACTGAAAAAGTGGAAAGAACAAATGGAGTATTGAAACTTTCGTGAATTATGTAGCAGACACTCTTGAACTCCTATGGCCTAATGCATTGTTCACCTTAGTTCTCGTGGCACTGTATCCTACTCCTCTCAAAGTCATATATTGTCTCACTAGAAACTGGACACTGATAGGCCCATGTAACTCACAATGATCCAAACCACATATTTCAATCTTTTAATAACTAAACTAAATAAAATAAACCCATAATATTCAGTCCTTTCATCACAGACACAGATCGAGTCCCTAAACTTTCATTTCTTCACGTTTTACATTACTTCAACCTGGATGACTTGGTGCTCTGAAAAAGTCTGAAATAAAGACGGCCACTGAGCTCATGGAAATGGCCTTGTTAGATACTATTTATTACCACTTCAGCAGCTAAAGTACAAGAAATTGATCCTTGCTTACCAACTACTATTATACCACACAGCCTTAATTGACAACCATTTAAAGGTTACTCCAACTAGGTATCTTAAACTGAGGCTCTCCATAGAATTGCTGGAAGCAGATAGTCCACAGAAGATGAGTGCAAACTCATGATCCTTGAAACAATCATGCAATTACATAAAAGAAGGCAGCTCCATCCAAGACTATGAGAATTCTCCTAGATGTATGGGACCACCGATTGTCATAATCTCCTCGGTATTGTGTTTTTCATTTTTAGTGGCAGTTTTCCACTTTAATAGTAGAAAGCTACATATTTCTGATTTACCCTACTTTGTTCCCTTACTCATAAAATAACTTGCTAAAATGTTGGCTTTACTTGAAGGAACACCCTTCCTAATGCTACAGTTCAGCTCTACAAACTCATTGCTAGTGCAACACAGGTAAAGTTTTGTGGAGTATGTTATGTAATGTCAGCTCCTGAAAAAGCTAAATACTGATTGTACCCCAATTAATAGGGCTAAAGTGAATTTTGATCAATAAAACTTGTCTTAAAATGTAGAAAAATTTGGAATAGA
>NW_024341140.1:0-483 GCF_902729225.1 Pteropus medius
TTTTTTTTTTTTTTTTTACAGTAGAAATTAGAAAGAGTATTCTCTAAAAAAATAATATCTAGATGGATGGCTAAAATGTAGCTTAATCTTGAAAACAGATTCCAATGAAATTTAGGTGAAAAGAGAGTCTCAATATAAGATTAAACTCTTTTAGTAACAGAACAGTAGGTTAAAGAATAGCTTGGTTTTTCCTACCTTATGTAAAATACTTTCTAGCCTCTTGAAAAATATTAGCAGACACTACCCACACACATCTTCACTTCTCTATTTAAAATCTTCAAAATTAGTGAGAACTAATTTTGAATGAACTAAATGGTTGAAAGACACTTTATCAAAACAGTATATCACATATTCAGTACAAACGTACTGCTAGGCTGAACATTTTATACATACATACATATATATACATATATATATACATATATATATATGTATGTATGTGTGTGTATATATATATATATATATATATATATATATAATTTC
>NW_024341141.1:0-4516 GCF_902729225.1 Pteropus medius
TTTCTACCAATAACTGGGGGACAATAGAAGGGGTTATTCCAAAAGAGCAAGCAAAATACATTCCTTGTGGAGCAACAAGGAAATGGTGTTGTGTTAGAGGCGTATGGGAGGTATTGCAAATAGGCAATAATTCAGGGGGAAGAAGCAATGAGGTACTATGAATGCAGAGGCCAATTCCTGACAATTGGGCCAATGTAAGCCCGGGAGAGGACTCAGAAAAAGGAGAGTCCACCCAGCGTGTCTGCCATGAATCATTGGTATAGGTCATGTCTGGCGAGACAGTTGCAATGCCTTCATAAAAAGGGGGAACAGGGGAAAAACACATCCAACAATCCTCATAGGTCGAGGTGTTAAGGGACTGTGCAGTGGCATTAGCTAGGGCCTTTAGGGCCTCACCTGTGGAAAGCCTAACGGGGGGCAAACGGGCTTGATAGGCAGTGCTCTGGGGAGGGAGAGGAGTATTCTCTTGGAGGGGTGTTTGGGGGCTTTGCAGCCGAGACAGGGCTTTATTTGGGCCTAAAACAATTTTTGGTTCAGTATTAGGTGTGGAGCGAATTAATTTCACCTTGAATGTGAACCCTGGATCCATTCCAATTGCATCAAGTCTCAGGCCCCATTCATGTCCCCTTGTCCATCCCACAAGGGGTGCTCTTTTTCCTTTATCGGTAAAGGAAATAAGAAGGGGAGTACACCACCCTTGGGTTCTATGAGTATTTTTGCATTCAGGGGTAGCGGTCACATTAGGCTGGGAATTATGCCAGCCCTTTTTAACTATAATATAATCCCATGTGGAGACAGGGTGCCAGTAGGCGTCACCAGTGGTTTCACATCCCCAAGAAGCACAATAGAAAGAATCTCTAAATCCACATTGGTAATTAAGGGTCCGTCTTCTGTGCCCACCTGGGCAAACATAGAAATCAGGTTCTCTGAGGGTGGATCTCCCTCGGGCCGATCCACACCCTCCCCTCCAGCGACCAGCTTGGCTACCCTCGGGGAGCCGGGAGAGGGGGAGGAAAATGTCCGAAAGTCCCCAGGCT
The DNA here is from genome assembly GCF_902729225.1 of Pteropus medius. NCBI lineage: Eukaryota > Metazoa > Chordata > Mammalia > Chiroptera > Pteropodidae > Pteropus > Pteropus medius. The sequence continues at coordinate 1,038 of NW_024341141.1, forward strand.
GGTGATGCTCCGGCAGCTAGGCCGCATAGGTCTGGAGTGAGTGTAGGCCATGGGGTGGTACTTGCCAAAGTTGAGGTAGTATAAGCAATGTCACCCGCTTCATTGACGACAGTCCAAGTAAAGTTGAATATTTTATGAGCGATGCAGGAGGGCAGCAGAAACATGAGCAGAAGGAACATCATTCTGAAATTAAGCAGAGAAAGCTTCTCAGGGGCCACCCTGGGTAGGGTTAAATGGCTTAATTAGCCTGTGGGGTAACCAGTGTGTTTTTTGTGTGGCTGAAGCATTATATTTATATTATTTATATTTATATTATATTATTATTTAATATTATTTATAATATTATATTATTTATAATATTATTTAATATTATTTATAATATTATATTATTTATCCATAATATTATTTATTATCATCTATAGTACCATTATATTATTTATAATATTATTTATTATCCAGTCAATATTTTAATCATTCCACTATTACTCAACATTATTTATTATCATCTATAATATTGTTATATTATTTACAAGACTATCCATTACCATTTATAATATTATTACATCATTCATATTCATATTATATTATGTTGGGAATAGCAACAGGGGGAAGGCAGCCCAGGCTGTAAGGGCCCCATGATTTGTATTGTTTTATTAACTTTTCTTAGGTCCTGTAAAAGCCTTCAGGTACCATTCTTGAGATTACTGGAAAAAGAGGGCCCCAAACGGCCAGCCCCTAATTGTTCCTGCACTAAACGGAGGGCGGCTGAAATCTTATAAGAGGGGAGGGGCCACTGATCAACCCAGACAGGATCCCCTGATTTCCAATGGATCTGATCCGCCTGGGGTGCAGGAGGATCAGTAACCCTTATGAAAAATGCTCCTTATACCCTAGACCATGACGGTTTGTTTTTGGGGTGGTCTCAATGGGTGAGTTAATTCCCTGATTAGATTTTCCAAGTCCTTTACCAGGTATGAACCCAGATTGTAACATTTGTTTGGTGACCACCTCGTTAGGGCTGCATAATATTGCCCCCATTTGTGCCAAAATATCTCTCCCCACAAGTTAACAGGTAGACCTGGGACCACAAAGGGTTGGATTTGACCAGAGTTTCCTTCTCCATCTGACCACGTAAGAATCTTGCTACTCTGTAGGGTATTATGAGATTGGCCAATACCTTGAAGGTGGGTGGAGGAGGGCTGTAACGGCCAAGAGGAGGGCCAATGTTCTTGGGAAAGAACAGTGGAATCTGCACCCGAATCAAGTAAGCCCTCAAAAGACTTTCCATCTATAGACAGCATGAGAAGGGGTCGCTCCTTGGTAAGGGGTTGGACCCAGTATGCATCCGAGGACCCGGGATTTGAAGCACCGCGGTGACCCCCCTTATGAGGGAGCCCCTTTGTAAAAGGCACAGGGAGTGCTTGAGCAATTCTTTGGCCAGGAGAAATATTTAAAGGCCCTTTCGTGGCGGCCGCCAGGACCTTTATTTCCCCCTCATAGTCAGCATCTACTACCGAGGGAAAGATGGTAATACCAGATAAAGTGGCTGAGGCCCATCCCAGAATTAGGAAGTATGTTCCAGAAGGGGGAGGACCGAAGACCCCAGTATTAATGACTTGGGGCCCATCCTCAGGTATTAATATTGTACCGGAGGTGGCACAGAGGTCCAATCCTGCGCTGCCTGGGGTGGCTCGTTGGAGGGTGCCTGGTTGTTCGGCTGTCGGGGCCCCGTAGTCGGGAGGAATTGGATGGGCGTTGGGCCCCGGGGCTGGGCCCTCTTCCCGTTTCCCGACAAGGGAAGAAGTGGGTTGCCCGCGACATCAGTTTTAGAGCGGCACTCATTAGCCCAATGCTTCCCTCTCTTACAGCGCGGGCAAAATCCCGGAGCGCGGAGTACGGGAACAGGAACGGTAGGGGGAGCTAAGATCTGCCCGGCACGGGGAAGTGAGCATTGTCGGGCAACATGTCCAGGTTGTCTGCAGCGGAAGCAACACCGAGCGGCAATGGGGGTATTTTGGGGAACAGGAGTGTTACTATTAGCATGTTGCATTACAGCCCCGATGGCCAACTTTATTTGATGGGCGGTGGAATCGACATCATTGCACAAGCGAATCATCCCATGAATATCGAGATTTCGGATATGCCCCTTTAAAGCCGCTTTACAGGCAGCATTAGCATTTTCATAAGCAAGCTGTTTTACAAGTTTCCCTTCCCCGTCTTCTGGCCCTGGGTGGCGGCAGCTCCACTTGTCCTGTGGTGCATTATTGGCAACTTGGGAGAAAACCATAGAGACCCCTGAACTATTTTGCTCAAGGGCGTGGTGACCGAACCTTTTGGAGGAATGGCTCTCCAGGCCCCGATAGCAGCGGCCGCTGTTTGACTAAGGATCCCAGCGGACAAACTGCGTTGTTTACGCTCAGAGGCAAAGTCTCCCCTCCCACATATCTTATCAGCAGTCCAGGTGGCCATGGGAGACCGGGGATTTTTCTGGTTGCGCATTGCCTGAGTTTCCCCCCTGTCAAAAAATTCTGCTTTCCAAGTTAAAAACTCTCCCCTACTCAGCACAGATTGGGCCACTTTTGTCCATTCTCCTGGCAACAGAAAGCCATCGCCAGGCAAACTTTCAAGTATGGACAAGGTAAAGGGAGCTGTGAGGCCATAACTCTTTATAGCACTATGAAGAGTCCCGAGGCCAAGATAGCTGAGTGTCCAGGGAACAGAGAAGCAGATGAGCAGACGATTCCCAGTCATAGATAATATCTGCTTTCCCTCCAGAAGCATCTCCCTTACTATTCTCTTGCCTGATCACGAAGTAACCCAAGTGGTTGTGGTCAGGCCTCGGCTCATATCAATGGGGGTGATGACTCGGCTCTGAAGGTCATTGTGAGGCGTGATGACACATCTTGGTGCCTGTTCAATCAGGCCCTGGACTCAGGAAAGTAGAGGGAGGAGGAGAGAGGGAACTGGTCCTCTCACTCCTTGCCTTCCCTTCTAGATCAATTGCCGTACCTGCAGGAAACGAGGCTGATCATTGGACTGGGAGAGAAAACATCCCCATACACCAAGACAATGTGGCATTTTGGTCTGCCATCAACAAAATGATTGAGCTGAGGAACTCCAACCGTTAAGTGTAATGTCCAGTTGAGGACTCTCATTTGTCCAAATTTGTAAAAATACCACGCATACAGATTTGTGAATTGCTTATTTCCGAAAGTTTCCATTTAATATATTCAGAACGCAGTTGACCAAAGGTAACAAAACGCTGGGAGCCAAACCGCACATGATGTGGGACAAATGTCTCGTCTCGTCTGATCTCAGAAACCCCTAAGAGTGGAGGGTTGTTGTTATCCCTACTTTGCAAAGAAGATCAGAGTTGTTGGCATTTGCCCGAGATCGCACAGAACTGGAAATGGAAATTGGATCACATATCTTCTGAGCCCGTGTCCCTAACGTCATCTGTATGTGTTGTATTTTTACTA
>NW_024341142.1:0-422 GCF_902729225.1 Pteropus medius
TGTGTCTCAGAGCGGCTCACCTCTCCCCCTCTCCCCGCCCGCTTGCTTTCTGTTCGGCTCTGACGGCAGGGGCTGCCAGCGGCTCGGCGACCTTTAAAATGACCTTCCTGGCCTCATTTCCTGCTTTACTCCCATCCAGCCGGGGGCCAGCCTGGCTGGTCCCAGGCCTCAGTCTGCGTGATCCCCTCTCCTGCCCTAGCTTCTCGGGGTTTGTGCCTCTGCTCCCAGCATTGCAGGCTTCATCGCCCCAGCCTCCTGACTCCTTCTGGAAGAGGCTGCCCCTTTGTTCCCGGCCCCGGGGCTGTGAGGGCATGGTGTGTAAGGGCAGAGGGCTCGGAATGTCTGTGAGGGCATGGTGTGTAAGGGCAGAGGGCTCGGAATGTCCCCCGATCCCCAGGGCCTGGACGTCTTGAGGCAGAGGG
>NW_024341143.1:0-313 GCF_902729225.1 Pteropus medius
GCTTTCCGCAGTGGAAATCAGACTTCAGGACGGAAGCAGACACCTCCCTCTCCCTCACCTTTCTGCCCGGGATGGTCGTAATGGTCCCCGTGGACGCATTCAGAATGAAGAAATGAAAGGCTCAAAGAGCTGATCGCAAAGCTCCTAAGGCACGGATGCCGAATTCAGACCCACAGCTGTCTGCAGTGTCTCCCAACTGAACTCTGTCCAGCGGGCGACGGCCGCCATGGACGCAGGGGCCAAAGCATCCCTGGGTACGCTGTCTGTGGGTGGCCCTGAACCCTGCAAGAGCATACAGAGACGAATGAGACGT
>NW_024341144.1:0-120199 GCF_902729225.1 Pteropus medius
CCTCCAGGTAGGCCCTTTCGTGCTCCGCCCATCGGGCCTCCTCCCACTTGCGCCGGGTGTTCTGAGCCGCCAGGTCGGCCGCGGTCCAGGAGCGCAGGTCCTCGTTCAGCGCGATGTAATCCGCGCCGTCGTAGGCGTCTTGAAAGTACCCGCGGAGGAGGCGCCCGTCCGGCCCCACGTCGCAGCCGTACATCCACTGCAAGGTGTGAGACCCTGTCCCCGCCCCGCGTCAGCCCCGCGTCAGCCCCGCGTCAGCCCCGCGTCAGCCCCGCGTCAGCCCCGCGTCAGCCCCGCCGCAGCGACCGGACCCAAACTGAAAGCGAAACCCGGGGCGTCCCCGCCGGCTCCTCCCGGCGGGTCCCGCAGCCTCGGGGCGAAGCCCGGGCCCGGACTCTCGGGGCGACCCCGGCCTGTCCGTGGGGACGGGGGTCGGGACCGGGGCCCGTCGCGTCGCTCACCGGCCTCGCTCTGGTTGTAGTAGCGGAGCGCAGTCTGTAGGTTCACTCGGAAAGTCTGTGCGGCGTCCCGGAAGTTCCGTGTCTGCACGTCCCAGTACTGCGGGTCCTCCTGTTCCACCCACGGCCGCTCCATCCACGGCGCCCGCGGCTCCAGCCTCGGACTCGCGGCGTCGCTGTCGAACCGCACGAACTGCGTGTCGTCCACGTAGCCGACGGTGACGAAGCGGGGCTCCCCGCTCCCGGGCCGGGACCAGGCGGTTAAGAAATACCTCATAGAGTGGAAACCTGGGGGCAGAGAGACGCTGAGTCCCTCCGGCCCTCCTCCCGGCGCGGGTCCCGGTCCGAGGTCGACGGGCTGGGAGCGATGAGGGGGCGCGGGAAGCGCGGGGCGCGGGGAGCGGGGGCAGCCGGACGGTCAGGACGGGACGGGGTTCTGGGCCTGGGCGGCGGGGACGCGCCTTCCCCGGGTCCTGCGTCCCCGCCGGGCGGTCCCCTCGCTCCTGCCCCGCAGAGGCCGTTCCCTCCCGACCCCGCACTCACCCGCCCAGGTCTCGGTCACGGCCAGGGCCCCCGAGAGCAGCAGGAGGAGGGTTCGGGGCCCCATGACCTGCATCCTCGGAGTCTGGGGAGACTCTGCGTCCGGGCGGGGCCGTGGAGACCTTATAAACGGGCGGCGACACTGATTGGCTTCTCTACAAACCGGACGTGCAATGGGACTGGGAACTGGGGCCGCGTCATGAGTATCCGGACAGGAGGACCCGACACAGGTTGTGAGAGGGAGAAGTGAAACCTCGGGGAGGTGGGGACTCCCCAACACTGAGCTTCCCCGCCCCAGACACCGCCCCGGCGTCTGAGACCCTGAGAGCCACGCCCTGGGGACCTGGGACTTTGCCCTGACCGCTCCTCCTTCACCGACAGCTCTTTGTCACCCTGAGTCCTGTCTCCCTGAGTCCTGGCCCAGGAGCTGTGTGAGGAAACCAGGGAGACACCCCAGGCGGGGACGGGCCCCTTTGCCTCCTCTCCTCTTCCCGGAGCCCTTCTCCCTGAAATGTTCTCTCTGCCTCCCGCCCTTTGCCTCTCCCTTGGACTCTTCTAGAAAGCTCAGCCCCAGGGAACTTGATGCCTAAGAGTGAGCTTGCCCTGGGAACGAAGGAAGGACAGGGTGTTTTGCTTTCATCCTGGAGAAGTTGTGCCTGAAAACACCAGCCAGAGATTCTCACAGTGACCAGTCTCCTTGTTGTCTATGAACCAGGGTGGGTAACACAATCTTGAAAACCCCTGATCCTCAGGAAGCTAATCTGTGAAAGAAAAGATTGGGCCACCTGGTCCGGATAGATAGGTGAGCACTGTGCTCAGACTCACAAAGCTCCTAAGTCTTAACTTTCCCAAACAGCATGTCTGTGACTCCAGGTTTTTGTACTGTAAACCGAGCTGCATTCCACAGTCCAGAGTCTGTCTGTGTGAGTCCCCCACATCCTCAACACAAAAAAAGACTTGGAAGCAATTTGTTACAGTGTATTTCAACCAGCAGCATGTACAGCCTCAGAGTTCCAAGTGTTCAGTGCAGTTACAATGTCCTTCACTAGTGCTCCTGCATAGCCTATTTTTGAGGAATAATCCACATCTAAGTGGTGTGCATATTTTATCGGGACATATTATTATTTTTTAAACTGATTAACATAAGGAGGCAATTAGTTTTTAGGCAGGTCCACAGAACAACCTGCTAGGCTCTAGATCGTTTATTAAAGATCTTTAAAAACACATATTTAAATCTCAGAGTTCCACTGCTGTAGAATTCTTTACTTCTGCTGCACTTTCTCACCTGCCACTTCTCCAGCCCTTCCCTCTGTCTCCTTCATCCCCAGGCCCTCTTCCCCTCTTAGTCTCCACCACCTTCTCACTCCTGACTGTGGCACTAGTGCTACCTTTTCCCCACCTGCCACCCAAAACCTATTGTCCCCACAAGGATCAGAGATCCTGCTAATGTGCTAACGGCAGATGTACCTGCCATTTCTTCACCAAAACCCTCCAATGGCTTTGTCTCTCTGTGGGAAGTCTCTAGAATATAAGGCATGTGAGCACAGGGGCTTTAGGCTACTTAGGTCAAAGTTGCCTCCCAGGCATATAAAGCCATTCCTGACAGATAGTAGGCAATAAGTTAATTGTCGGTAAGTGATGATTGCATTAAAATTTAATTACATCACACAAAAATCATTAAATAAAAAATACGAAAAGTTCAGAAAGATTTTATTACTGGTAACTAGTGTGCATAAATTCATCCTGGTGAAATAAAATCCTGTATGCTTATTCGTTGCACAGCTGAGCCTGTGTATTAGTTTTCTATTCTTGCAGAAGATATTACCACAATTCAGTGGCTCAAAACAACCCCAATTATTTGCTCACAGTTCCTTAGTCAGAAATCTAGGCGTGGTGTGGATGAGTGCTCTGCTCAGAGTGTCACAAAGCCGTGTTCTCAGCCTGAGCTCAGGGTCCTCCCCAAAGCTTGTGTAGAGATGGTTGGCCAAATTCAGTTTCTTCCAGTTGTGCATCTGAGGTCCCATTTCCTTGACAGCTGTCAGCGAGGAGGTTCCAGGGGATACCTGCTCCTATTCCTAGTGGCCAGCAGTCTTTGCCATGTGGCCCTGCATTTTCAAAGCCCCCAATGGAGAAATGCCTCACATCGAATTTCTCTCACACTTCGAATCTCTGCTCAGGAAGAACCCCAATCAGCACTCACCTGATCAGGACAGCCGCACCCAGGACTTCTCCCTCCTCCCAATCTTAAAGTCAGCTGATGGAGAACTTAGTTACATCTGCAAAATCCCTTCCCAGCAGCACCGACATTAGTGTCTGATTGGATAACTGAGTGGAAGTGAATAATGGGGGTTGTTATTGGGGACCTGTTCTTCCTCTTGTGTTTGATTGGGTCATGGATGGAAATCAAAGTACAAGTAAATAGAGTGCTGTGAATGGTAATAAAATGCATCCTGTCTGTTAGCCATGGAAATTCTTTAATCTTAAAACCAAATGACATTGTTAATATCTTATAAATAATTTAGAGCAAATGAAAATTAAAATGCAATATTTCATTCTCTCTTTAAACACTGTATCAGTTAGGTACTGTAGCATAACAAATTATACAGAATGTAGCAACTCAAAATAACAAATGTCTGTTTTCTCCCACAGTTCCTCAAGGTAAGGAATCTGGCAGAGGTTCACCTGAGTGTTTCTGGCCAGGGCCTCTCTCAAGGTTGCTGTCAAGTTGTCAGCCAGGGCTGCATCATCTGAAGGCTTAACTGGGACTGGAGGACTCACATGAAACATGACTTATTGTTTGAAGAAGCTGTTGTTGGAAGAAGCCTCATTTCTACCTGGGTGGTCTCAGGAGGCCTCCATTCCTAGCCATGTGGACTTTCCATAAGGCGGAAAATGACCAAGCAGCTTCTTTCTTCAGAGAAAGTGATCAGAGACAGAGAGAGCAAGCAAGATGCAAACTGCAGTGTTTTCTGTCCTAGGCTCAGAGTCACACACCATCACATTAGCCTTACTCTATCAGTTAGAAGTGAGTCATTAAATGCAGCCCACACTCAAGAGGAGGGAATTACTGCACCTCTGGAAAGGAGGAGTGTCAAAGAATTTACACACATGTTAAAACCCAAATTAAAATTAATTAATGTTTCAGAATTTTGTAAGTCACTGTTTCCTTTTTCTGATTATTTTTCTTTAATGCTTTACATTTCACTTTTGGAAAGCCACGGGTAAAAGTCTGAAACAGAGAAAGGAGATACATCAACTTTTGTGCTGCTCGAAATTACCTTTAGTGATAATGTTTCATTCAATAAGTTGCAACAAAGTTGAGAACCTATAGTTAGCTAGACCAAATAGTTCCAAGATGTGGGTGCCTTAACAAGAATGTCTTTAAAATAATAATTATCTTTGTTTGTCATTAGAAGTTTCAAATTTAGTTTGTTAAGAATGTCAACCAGAGAGTAGAGAGGGAGGGGGAAAATGGGAGGTAGATGGAGTAAAAGGGGTCAAATATGTGGTGCCAGAAAGAAATCTAACTGTGAGTGGTAAACACCCAATGCAATATGTGTATATGCCTTACTGTTAAATTGTACACCTGAAACTTACTGGATTTTGTTAACCAATGTCACTATAATAATTTTTAAAATGTCAAAAATATTAGCACAACTGCCAGTTTTCTTATTCAACATCATCTTCAAAAACATTTGCGTGATGAAATTACTTTTCAGTTAGAAAAATGTGAACCTCATGCCTCAGTCTGTACACCTAGCTTAGCACCATGACAACAATTTTGGCGTGATGCAGTAGGCAGAGGTGTTTAACTCCAATTGAGGATCAAAATGTCCAAAACTGGCTGTCCAGTTGGCATCCTAGAGTAAATGTCACATCTTTCACCGTGCTTTTGAATGAGATTTGGTAGAAGTGATTTGGACACCAACGTGATTCTAAAAAGCACTGTTAATATGTGCCTCTAAAGTTTGTTTTAAAGCAGCTCTCTTGTGTTTTCCATTTACACTTTCTAGTCCATCACTGGTTTTCCCTTTATAACATTTTCAAGTTTACTTACATTGACCAACAGTGTGCTTTTCCACTTCTGTAAAGGTATTTAATTCAGTTGTATGTGAGGTTAAATGTAAATAATACATCAAATCACAAGATAGAATTACTTGCACATCAGATTGAAGACTGTATACCAGAATATATGGAGAGTGAAGGATCATGTGACCTATTTCTAACCAATGCCATTTTCTGTGACATCCCGGTCCTCTCTCTGACATGGCTCGTAATAATTGGTTGTGGATTTGTTCCAATGTGAGTAGTTCTTGCTAAGTACTCTTACAATACACTTTGGTATTTTCTTTTCTCTTTCTTTTCACTTTCCTTTTTAAAAAATGAGCCAGGAATAGCTCACAAGCCACAGTTTGAAAAGTGTCAGTTTGAGGAATTATGATCAATTAAATACCTGGGCATCCACCCCTGCTGTCAGAAACGAACCTAGGAAGCCCCCATGAGGGCCCCTCAGTCCCATCCCCCAGGTGTAACCTCTATCCTGAGTCTTGTGTTTACCATTCCCTTGAGTTTCTCTAAGGATTTTACAGTAAGTGTGTCTGTCCCCAAACCAAACATTGTTTAGTTTCGTGTGCTTTTGAACTTCCTGTACAGTGAACTCTTGCTGCATGGACTCTTCTGAGACTCAGCATTATGTAGGGAGTTACCCCTCATGTGTGAGGCTGTTGTTTATTCGTTTTTACTGTTGAAGTCTTATATTTTATAATTATACCACAACTTTGTTATTTTCCTACTGATGCCTATGTTGTTACTCCAGCTTTTTCTGTGAACATTAGTGTACATGTCTCCTGGGGCACAAGGCAAAAAATTCTCCAGAGAACACTTAGGAGTAGGACTGCTGGGCTATACATGCTCATTTGATTTCCAATGTGCTTGTGCCCATTTAAACTTATAGCAGGACTGTGTAAAACTTTCTGTTGCTGATGTGTTTGTTCTGAAAAACAAAAAAACAAAAAAAAACAAAAAAACACAAAACCAACAACCCTCAGTCGAATGAAAGAATTAAGAATTGAAAACCACTAACTTGGTTGCCCAGGCATAATTTTTCAGATACTATTAATAATGTTTTTTATTTAATTTTATTCCATATACCTTGGCATTATACTTGTAGCACATAGGTCCAGATAATGCTTCCTTTTAGCATAACCACAGAGTCATTTTATATGTTTTCATGCTTCCATAATAAAAAGGAAAAAGGGAAAGAGAGAAGGAAGAAGGGGTACAAGAGAATAAAAGAGAACAGGAGGAGAGGAACTGGAAATAGTGAGTGCAGAGGATTTCAGCATGCAAGGAAATAAAAGAGCTGTAGACAAATGAAAACAAGAGAGTTTTATTAGTTATCTATTGCTGTGTAGCAAACTTCCCCAAAATCCGGTGGCTTAGAACAACAAATATCTATTAACTCAAACAGATAATACAAAGACAAGCAAAATGGAGCTGATGCTAATGGGATAAGGTGGATAAAGAGAAGGATTTTACAAGATGGGATAAGTAACAGGTCCTTGGTATACAGATAAAAATGATTTTGTTCCTCAATGTCCTCCAAGACCTCCCCAGTCACCAGGCACCCGGGTGTCCTGCTAGAATTGAGAGTGTTACCAATTTCTCATGTATCCTTCCTGAGAAAATTTATACGAATTTTGTTATTGTCGCTACAGCAAGGAGTACTACAAAAAGAGAGGGAGAGAGAGTGTGCACCTAAGAAAATGTTTATTTTCAGTTTTCCTGAGTGTTGGCATCAAAGACCTGGAGAAAGGGGTGGCAGTGGGGAGATGGAAACCTCAGAGATGGCACAAGTTTCCTGAGCTCTCCTCTCCTTCAATTCCTGTCCCATCTTGACCTTGACACCTGTGGAGTCCAGCGCTGCTGGGAAGCTTCTTCATGCCCCCATTGATGCCCAGCCTTCGGGTCAGCCTCCTCTGACCAGTTTACAGCCCGGATCCTCCCATGCTGCTCCTTCAGCATCCACGAGCAGCGCAGCAGCGCCCCCGTGTGGCCACACGGCTGAGGATGGAAGACCGTCTCCCCTTTCTCCTGCTCAGTCAAGCAGTGTCAACTTCCTCATGTTCTAGTGATCAAAACCAGATCCAAGGGGAGGGGTCACATTGCAGAAGAGCATATGGGGTGGGAGATATTGTTGAGGCCGTCTTTGGAAAAGGAAACCTTCACAGTATATTAGAAGCGATAGGAGTTACAGTGAAAAACATAATTCACAGGAGACGATCAATGCCAGGTGATGGGAGAGGCGGCACTTTTAAATAGGGTGGTCAGGGTGAGCCTCATAAAATGTATAAGCAGACTTGAAGGAGCTGAGAAACTGAGCCATGCAGTATTTGAAGGACGGACGTTCTTGGGTAGCCCTCTCACACCCAGGGCTCCGCACGGGGCAGGCACTAAAACTGCAGTGGGAATGGAGGCAGACGCACTGATGGGCAGACTGGTGGGGCAGGGGGCTTTGGGGCCACGGTCTCTCCTTCCTGCTCTGGATTAAGAAGTCCTGGCCCTGGGGGAGGGAGAAGGCACCAACAAGTGGAGGAGTAAGAGAGGAGGGAGGGAGCAGAGGTGGGAAGCCCACGCTGTCCTTGTGCTGTCGCTCTCCTATATCCAGTGCTCCCTCAGGTTGTGGTGACTGACAAGTAGGACCCTGAGGGCAATCACACTGTGAGAGGCCGAGCATTTATCTCTTTACCTGCCAACAACATGCTGACCTGGCTGCATGAAGGAAAGCTGCTGACTGGACTCAGGATTCAGGGGGACTGATGGAAGGGGAGGGGAACAAGACACTTCCGTGACGGACAGCTACGAGTGTCCAGCCCAGAGAGGAGCTGAGACACATCTGCTTGGGGGAGCACCTGGACTTGAAGGGCACCTCAGAGTGACCTGGGGTGAGGTGCTGTCAGAGCACAAGGGCAAAGGTGACAGTGGATCTCATCCACACCCTGCCATGCTCTCTGCCTCTGCACGCAAGGCCCTTCTCTTCCCTCCTAAATGGAGACAGGCAATGTCCTCAGTCACTCCCTGATCATACCTCACTCATTCTGAAGTCCTTCCTGCTCTAACCTCCTTCATTCCTGCTGCACCTTCCCCACAGCCCCGGGCTGACCTCTCCTCTGCCCTCCAGTGGCAGGAGTGGCTCACTCCCCGCTGAGCAGCAGGCTCTAGGTGAGAGGCTGGGCTCTAGCTGAGGTGGAGAGAAGGAAAGGCTCCTGGGCCAGGGGCTGGGGAAGGAGAATGGGCACAGCCCAAGAAGCTGAAGGGTTGGGGGAGGTGATGGAGGAAGCTGTTTCCACACCATCATTTTTCTCTCCTTTTTCTCCAAGGGAGCCATCCTTCCTTCCCCCAGGCCCAGGGACATGGAAAGAGCAGCATCATGGGGACTCCCAAGAGAAAGTAAAATAAAGGCGTTACTCTCTGGTTGCTTATTCCTCTTACAATACTGGCCAATGTGTGTGGTATGTGTTACACTGAGATTTTTTTTTCACCAAATTCTAGAATATCTAGATTTGGAAAGGCTTTCTGAACTTGGAAGAGTTCATTTAGTGAAGTCTTCAAATAGAAGTGAATAATATTAAAGATATCCTAATTCTTGGGGCCTTGAGACAAATGATTTCAAGAAAGGGTCAAAATATTCATGGAGAAGTAACCATCAAAATCTGACTATTAAAGACTGCAAAATAAATTATGATGTGAAGTCAAAATAACTTCTTTTGTAAAATCTTTACTTGAAATAATTTACAACTTAGAGAAAACTTGCAGGTACAATACAAAAAAAAATCTACCGTTTCTCAGACATTTTGCCATGGTTGCTGTATACATAATGATTTGAGAGCAAGTTGCATGTATCACTGCCCCTTCACTGCAAAACACATCAGTCCGTCTCCTAAGAACAAGGACATTTCTTTCATCATCAGAGCACAGTAATCAAAATCAGGAAAAGAAACATTGACTCAATACTACTGTCTCTATTCAAATTTCCCAAACTGTCACAGTAATATTATTTATAGACATTTTTATCCAGTCCTGGATTTAATCCAGGAACATGCATTATATCCAGTTGACACGTATCTTTAGTTTCCTTCAATTTGGAATGGTTTTTCAATTTTTTCCCTTTAATGACCTCAGTATTTTTGTAGAGGACAGGTCCTTTCTTTTACAGAAATATAAAACTTGGGATTATCCATTGCTTCTCTTGATTAGAGTCGAGTTATGTGTTTTTGGCAAGAATGTTACAGAAGTAATATTGTATCTTTCTCGGAGCATCACATCAGGAGGCATATGAGGTCAGTTTAGCCCAATTATGGCTGATGTTACTTTTGATCACTTAAAGAAGTGTCTGCCAGGCCTTTTCACTATAATGTTACTCTCTTCCATTATAATTGAGAAGGAACTTGCCAGAGGTACTTTGCAACTATGTAACTACCCTGTTCTTCAAATAAATTTTCACTCCCTAGCTTTAGCACTTGATGATTCCTGTCTGTATCAATTACTATTACCACGGTAGCAAAATAATAATTTTTCAAACTCTATTTTTTTTTTTAAGTGGTAAAACACTTTTTTTACTGGCCACTTCCAAGAATGCTTTACAAGCTGTGCAAACACATTTACAGACTCCACGTGGTGTTTTTCTCATAAACTTTTCCATCTACGACGGCTACAACAGATGTGTGATAAAACACTAAACAAGTCTTCTAAGGAAAACAAGGCTAGGGATCCCTCCTGTTAATCTACATTTGCCTCCTTAACATTGGTTTTCATAACAAAAAGACAGAAACAAAACGCAGACATCTACTGTCGCTGCCAGTGATCTCTTGGACTAAACCAACAAGGACATGACAGTCAAAGTCTATTCTTTCTTTTACGTTTGTTAGTTGGTATTCTACAGTAAAGAATAGTTATTCTTTTCTCCCTGCCCCTAGTTATTTATTGATGTGTCCGTTTAATATCAGCATGGATTAATGGATTCTAAATAACGCAATGGGTTACAATAAAACAACTGGTTTTTAATTTTAATTTTGTCACTTAATTGTCCATGCAAACCTCTATATGTCCCGCGTCCTCATGTGTAAAAGAGAAGAGGAAAGTCATTTTGTAGAGTTCTTCTGAAAGTCACCTATGACAGATTCTCAGAGACTTGTGGGACGATATCTAAGTAATCAAGCATATGTGCAATCAGAAACTCAGGAGAGGAAAGAGAGAACAGGGCAGAAAAAATGTATAAAAAGAGACCAAAAGTTTCCAATAGATTGTCACCAGCAGTTTGACCCAGAGCTTGGAATGTCCCCTGCCATAGAAAGTTGCCCTGAAACTTATGATTATGCTTACTGATCATAATCCTTCTGTCTAGCATTCTTTGTTCCTGGGTTGTTAATGCCACTGGAGGACCACGGCTCCATGAAGCACAACAGACAACAGACTCCCCTCCCCCAACTGTCATGCAGCCTCTGGGATAATGCCCAGATTTTCCCTTAAATACCCCAAACAGGATTGAGAAGCCAAAGCAGTTTTGAAGGTGTTGACCTGCTGCCTTCTCAGATCACTGGTGCTCTGACAATAAATCCTTATTCTAAACAGCTCAACTCCTGTCAGTCTATTGGCTGAGCGGCACAGGCAGCGCGAGCCCCTGACTCAGTTGCCCTCTGGTTTCAAAATGATATTTTCTAAGTGCTGTAAGAAAATAACCTATTAACTCAAAACTCCACACCAGTGAAAATATTCTTCAGAAAAAAAGATATTTTTAGATAAAATAAAACAAATAGTTTTCTTTCAAACAGAACTCAACAACAACAAAAAGAAACACTGAAGACATTTCTTCTGGTTGACAGAAACACCAGATGTGAACTTAAATCTTCAGGAAGGAATACACAGCACTGGAAATGATGAATACGGGGGTGGAGGGCAGAATCAGGCAGGTAACAAAAGACTCCTTTTTTTTCTTTTAGCTTCCCCCAAATCCAAATAAACAGTACTATCAACCACCTTGACCTAATTTACATTTACAGAATGCTATACCCTGCAATCGTGGAATACATGTTCTTATTCATTAATAATTTATTTCAGAATATGTATTTTAAAAAGTTTAAGTTACATTCACTAAAATGGCTCATATGTTGAGATATAAAACAAGTAATAATAAATCTCAAAAGATGGAAATCATATGTACTCTGGCCAAAATTAATTTTATTAGAAATAAATAACAGTCTACAGCTATGCCGCCCTGAACGTGCCCAATCTCGTCTGATTTGGAAGCTAAGCAGGGTCGGGCCCGGTTAGTACTTGGATGGGAGACCACCTAGGAAGACCAGGTCCTGTAGGTGTATAAAAATAAAGAAGGAAGGAGGGAAGGAAGGAAGGAAGGAAAAGAGAGGAAAGAAGGAAGGAAAGAAAGAAAGAAAGAAAGAAAAGGAAGGAAGGAAGGAAGGAAGGAAGGAAGGAAGGAAAAGAAAGAGAGAAAGAAAGCAAGAAAGAAAGAAAGGAAGGAAAAGAATAAAATATCAGGGGAATAAAACAAATATTTAGAAATTTAAAAATACCCTTCTAAATAACCCATGGATCAAAGAAAATAACACATGAGATGCTAGAAATATTGTCAACTGAATGATAATAAAAACATCTTTTGAAAATTATGAGGTACTATTTCAAGACTGGCTATAAATGTACAATAATTAAGACAGTGTGTTATTGACAAAAGAGTAGAAACAGAGATCAATAGAACAGAATGGGCAGTCCAGAAATAGACCTATGCAGGTATAGTGAACTGATTTTGAATGTAGGTGTAAAGGTAATCCAGTGAAGATGGGATAGTCTATTTAACAAATGATCCTGGGACAATTGGACATCCATATGCAAAAAAAAAAACAAAAAACAAAAAACTAAACAATACCTTATATCATGTAAAAAATTAATTCAAAAGGATCATAGACTTACATGTGATATATAAAGCCATAAAACTTCTAAAAGAATGTAAAGGAGAATAACTACATAACCTCAGGAAATTTTTAGATAAAACACCAAAAGCCCAATCCATAAAGAAAAAGATAATATATTAGACTTTATCAAAAATTAAAAACTTTTGCTCTACAAAACACACTGCTAAGAGAATGAAAGACAAACCACTGACTGAAAGAAAATGCTTCGGTTATAAGTCAAGAACTTATAACCGAACTATATAAAGTAAAACTCAACAATTGTAAAACAAACAATCCCAATTTGAAAAGCATGTAAGAGACAGATTTTTACCAAAGATGATATATAGGTGACAAATAGATACATAGAAAGATGCTAAGCATCATTTCTCATCGGGGAAATATGAATTAAAGTCACAATGAGATACTACTATGTTATCAGAATAGTTTAAAAAAATTTAATGACAGTAAAAATTGCTAACAAGGATACAGAGCACCAGAAACTCTCAATCATCGCTAGTGGGAGTGGACAATAATACAGACATTCTGGAAGACAGTTTGTATTTTCTTATAAACTCGAACCTAGACTTAGCTAACATTAATCACACTGCTAGATAGTGAATTGGAAACTTATTTCCACGCAACAACTACAAGTGAATGTTTATAGCAGTTTTATTCATAATCATTAAAAACTGTAAACAACCAAGATATCTTTCAAGAGTAGAAGAATAAACCTAGTACAATTATACAGTACTGTCCATGTATACAGTGGAATACTATGCAGTGATTTTACAATGAACTATTAATACACACAACAACATGAATGAATCATTTTCATTTGTTTTATTTTGGTTTGGTTTTATTTTAAGACTTTTAAAAAAATAAAGCAGTTTTAGGTTCGCAGCAAAATTAGAAGTACAGAGATCTCTCAGATGCCCCCTGTTCCCACACATGAACAGCTTCTCCCATGAGCAGCCCCCTCACCAGAGAGGTGCATGTGTGAAACTGACATCGTGATCACTTGAAGTCCATAGTTTACATTAGGGTTTATTCTGTTCATGCTGTTGTACATTCTATGGACTTGGACAAATGAATAATAACATATATCCATTATTTTAATATCATGCTGAGTATTTTCATTGCCATAAAGTTCCTTGGTGCTCCGCCTATTGAACTCTATTCTGTACCTAAATCCCTGGCGACCGCTGATCATTTTGTTTTCTCCACAGTTTTGCCTATTCCAGAATGTCATATAGTTGGACTATATGATTATGCATATAGCCTTTTCAGAAAGGTTTGTTTCACTTAGTAATAGGCATTTAAAGTTCTTTGATGTCTTTTCATGGCTTGATAGCTCATTTCTTTTCAGAGCTGAATAATTTTCCATTTCCTGGAGGTCCTACAATTTATTTGTGCATTCACCTACTGAAGGACACCTTGGTTGCTTCCAAGTCTTGGCAGTTATGAATTAAGCTGCTATAAACATGTGTATGCAGGCTCTTTTGTAGATATAAGTTTTCAACTTTTGGGGATAAATACCAGCGAACATAATTGTTGGATCATATGGTAAGAGTATGTTTCATTTTGTAAGAAACCACCAAACTATCTTCCAAAGTGGCTGTACCATTTTGCGTTCTTACTAGCAATGATTGAGAGCTCCTGTTGCTCCATATCCTCATTAGCGTTTGGTGGTGTCAGTGTTTTGGACTTTGGCCGTTCTAATAGGTGTGTACTGGTATCTCACTGTTATTTTAATTTGCATTTCCAGATGACATGTGATGTGGAGCATGTGCTTATTTGCCATCTGTATATTTCCTTGGTGAGGGGCCTGTTAAAGTCTCTGTCCCATTTTTCGATTAGATTGTCTGTTTTATTGCTGTTGAATTTTAAGAGTTTTCTTTTTTCTTTTTGTATATTTTGGATAACAGTAGTTAATCAGATGTGTCTTCTGCGAATATTTTCTCCCAGGCAGTCGGCTGTCCTTTCAATTCTCTTGACATTGTCTTTCACAGAGTAGAATTTTAAAATGTTATCGAAGAGAAGAGGTGGTTCTTGCCTGTGTTGTGTGTGTGTGAGAATGAGTGAGTGAATGAGTGAGTGAGGGAGTGACGGAGTGTGTGGGAAGACTTGGCTTGTTGTTGCAGGTGACTTCCCCCTCCCCTTCACTCTTCCCTCTTCCCTGCTGCAGCTGCAGTGGCCACTCCCTGGGCAATAGGAAAGGAGCCATAACAATACACCAAGGTGGAGAGCCCCACTGACAAACAGGCTCACAATAATGCACAGGTACAAAAAACAGAGGGACCACCTCTAAGACAGCTTTCACAGTTTGTGGGACTCAGTCCCATCACTCCAAGAAGAGGCTTCCCAGGCCCAAATCCTAGACAAAGCCACAGAGTATTTCTGGTATGTGCGAAGGAAAAACCACATACACCAGAGAGATATTGATGTCAAGCAGCAGCATACTCTTCTAGAGCAGCAAGTCTGTGCACTGGAGAAGGTGAGGTCAAGTGCCCAACTACAGACCAACTACTCCTCCTCAGACAATAGCCTCTACACCAACACTAAGGGCAGCGCCATCTCTGCCTTGGATTGGGGCTGGGACTGCAGCTCTGAGTGCAGGAAGAAGCTTTTGATGGACAGCTAAGCTCCACGGGGCAGACCAGCAACAAAAGCTTTCTCTTCTGTCGCCTCACTTTTCAGTTCGTCCTTAGAGCCCTCAGACCATTTAAGAGGCTATTTTTCCCTCTTTCTCTCTTTTAGTTTTACTTTTACACGGAAGCTCTTGGACAACAACTCTCCATCTCCTGCCCCATTCCCACTACTTTTTAAAATGTCCCCCTTCGGATATTCCCTGTCCCCACCAGGAATTTTTAAATCAAATCACCCCAACTTGGCAGCTTTTTCTGTGGAGGACAGACTGCTGGCAGGACACAAATCTGAGCACGTGGTGTCCTGACCACCCACCCACTTCTCCAGCTCTGCCCAGCCTCTCCTACCCAGCGACCTTGACCTCTGTTTGACAGACTTTGTGAATCTGTGGACTGCTCTACTTTAAGAAGACGACTGGTTTAAGAAGTAATCAGAATTACCCTCTCTTTTTTTTAAAGGATGTTTCTTCCCCTAAGAAGCTATTTATCGCTCCTATTGGAAGATCAGAACCTTGAAGAAGTTGAAGGTATGAAAGCAAGTGGGGACAGATTTTGTAGCACAGTTTGGCCTGTTTCACTCCCTCTTCTCCTGCTGACAACGATGTGGTTGAGTGTGGGGGATGACAGCAGTGAAGTGGTAGCTGCTAGAGGGTGCTAGGGGATGGGACAAGGAGGAAGGATCAGGTGGGGCAGAGGGCTAGTGGTGATGTTTTGATATTTATTTCCTGCTACTAAAATTTGAATCTGAATGAATTGTCTCTATTTCTGATGATGTTATTGCAAAGCAACAGCTTCCTAAAGTAATGATCAAATCTTCCTTTCTTTCCATGTGTATTTGTAAGAAATAGAGCCAACTGATTCTGTATGTAAATACCAAGAGCAAGTTACCTGGTACTAAACCCACACCCCAATGCGGCTCCTTGCCCATCCTCACCCACACTCTTTCCAACGGTCCTGGAACCTGTCCCCATTGTGTGATCCAGATCCTGGTTATTGCTGCCATCGGTAGATCCCAGTGAAGTGTTTTGTGTGTTTAGGCCCCATTTTTTCCCCTACTCTTTTCTTGGCATCTGCCGGTTTCTGGTGTACATTCTATAGTCTCAGTCCATGTTTGATTCCATTCCACGGAAATAAAATAAATAAAATAAAACACGCTGCTGAAGAATTGTCTCGCAAGTTAAGGCTTCTCCCTTTACTATAAGACTCTAAAAAGAAGAAAAGAAAAAGAAAACACCTGTTTGATCCTTCAAAAACCAAAAATAAAAGAAAATAAAATGTTACTGAAGTCCAGCTTATTATCTATCTTTCATGGATCATCCCTTTGGTGTTATGTCTAACGAGTCATCATTTAGGCTTAAGCCACTTAGGTTTATTCTTTTATGTTATCTTCTAGGAGTTTTATAGTTTTGCATTTTACATTTAGGTCTATGATCCATCTGAGTTAATTTCTGAAGAGTGTAAGACCTGTGTTTAGACTCGTGTTTTTGCATGTGGATGTCAAGTTGTTCCAGCACCATTTGTTGAAAAGACTATTTTTGCTCCATTGTGTTGCTTTGCTACTTGTCAAAGATCAGTAGACTATATTTATGTGCTCTCTGGGCTCTCTATTCTGTTCTTTTGATCTATTTGTCTGTTCTTTCACCAATACCACACTGTCTTGATTACTGCAACTTTATAGTAAGTCTTGCAGCTGGGTAGTGTCAGTCCTCCAAATGTGTTCTTCTCTTTCAATGTTGTGTTGGCTGTTCTGATTCTCTTGGCTCTCCATGTAAACCTTAGAATGAGTTTGTTGACATCCACAAAATAACTTCCTAGAATTTTGATTGGGATGTCATTGAATCTATACATCGAGGTGGGGAGAACTGACATCTTCACACGTTGGAAATAGTGACATCTTCCTATCATGAATATGGAATACCTCTTCATTTATTTAGTTCTTCAATTTCATTTATCAGAGTTTTTTAGTTTGTCTTGTATAGATCATGCACATATTTTGTTAGATATTACCTAAGTATTTCATTGGGGGGCACTAATGTAAATGATAATGTGTTTCTTACCTCAAATTTCATTCGTTCATTGCTGGTGTACAGGAAAGCAATTGAGCTTTATATACTAACCTTGTATCCTGCAACCTTCCTACAATCACTATGAGTTCCAGGAGTTTGGGGGTCATTCTTTCACATTTCCTACATAGACAATTGTGCCATCTGTGATCAAAGACAGTTTTATTTTTCCTTCTCAATATGGATATCTTTTCTTCTCTTAATGTATTAGCTAGTACTTCAAGCATGATGCTGAAAATGAATGATGAAAGGGAACATTTTGCCTTGTTTCTGATCTTAGTGGGAAAGCTTCACTTTTCTGACTATTAAGTATGATGTTAGTTGGAGAATTTTTGTAGATAGTCTTTATCAAGTTGAGGAAGTTTTCTTTTTTATGATTAGTTTACTGAGAGTTTTTTATCATGAGCTGATGTTGGATTTTGTCAACTGGTTTTTCTGCATCTGTTGCTATGATCATGTGATTTTTCTCTTTTAGCCTGTTGATACGATAGAGTAAATTAATTTTTAAATGTCAAACCAGCCTTGCGTGCCTGTGATAAATTCTACTTGGTCATGGTGTATAAATCTCTGTATACTGTCGGATTTGATTTGCTAATATTGTGTCGAAGATTTTTGCATCTATGCTCACAAGAGATATTGGTCTGTACCAATATCTTACATTTTCTTGTAACACCTTTGTCTGGTTTTGGTATTAGAATAATGCTAGCCTCATGGAAAAAAAGGAAGTATTTCTTCTGCTTCTATCTTCTGAAAGAGACTGTAGAGAATTGATATAATTTTTTTCTTAAATGTTCCTTAAATTCACCAGTGAACCTGTCTGAGCCTGGTGCTTTCTGTTTTGAAATGTTATTAATTATACACATTATACACATATAAGCCTATTCAGATTGTCTGTTTCCTCTTGTGTGAGTTTGGGCAAATTGTGTCTTTCAAAGAATTGGTCCATTTCATCCACGTTGTCAAATTTGTGGGCATAGAGTTGTTCATAGTATTACTTTATTATCCTTTAATGTCCATAGGATTTTTAGTGATATCCTCTCTTTCATTTCTGGTACTGGTAATTTGTGTGCTCTCTTTTTTTATTAGTTAGCCTAGATACAGGCTTATCAATTTTATTGATCCTTTCAAAAAACACCTTTTGCTTTCATTGATTTTTCTACCAGTTTTCTAGTTTTTTCCTTTCTCTTTTTTCTAGTTTTATTAATATATAATTGATATTCAGCACTGTGTAAATTTAAGGTGTACAATATGATGACTCAGCTTACATATACTGTGAAATGATTACCACAATAAGTTTAGTTAATATTCATAATCATATATATATATAGGTATATATATATATAAATTTTATTTCCTGGCGATAAGAACTTTTAGAATCTACTTTTTTAGCAACTTTTATATAAACCATGGAGCTGTATTGATTATAGTCGTCCTGTTGTACAGTACATCCCCAGTACATATTTATCTTATAATCTGAAATTTGTTCCTTTTGACCACCTTCATCCAACTTCTCCACCCCTCATATCTATCCCCTGCCTCTGGTAACCACAAATATGATCTCTTTTTCTATGATTTTTTTAAAGATTCCACATATATGTGATGTTATATAGTATTTGTCCTCTGTCTGACTTCTGTTTCAAATTTCATTGATTGCTACTGTAATTATTATTATGTTCTTTCTCCTGCTAACTTTGGATTAAATTTGTTCTTCTTTTTTAGTTTCCTAAGGTGGATATTTAAATTATTGATTATAGATTTTTCTTTTTTTTGAAGAATAACTTCACAGGGTATAGAATTCCAGGTTGGCATTTTTTCCTTAACACTAAAGATTTCACTCTAGTCTCTTCTTGTTTTCTTGGTTTCTGGGGAACATTCAGATGTAATTCTTATCTTTCTTCCTCTATAGGAAAAGTGTTGCTTTCCTCTGGCTTCTTTTAGACGTTTTATTTATCTCTGAGTTTCTATAGTTTGAAAATAATATGCCTAGGTATAGTTTTTTGGAGGGAGTGGGGGTGAGGGAATTAATCCTACTTGGTGTTTTCTGAGCCTCCTGGTACTGTGGTTTGGTGTCTGTCATTAATTTGGGGAGACTTTTCAGTCATTGTTGTTTCAAATATTTTTCTGTTCCTTTCTCTATTTTCGCCTTCTGGCATTCTCGTCATGCATACATTACACCTTTCATATTTGTCCCACAGTCCTTGGATTTGCTGTTCTTGTTTTTTGGGGGTTTTTTTTGGCAGCCATATTTTCTTTGCTTTTCAGTTATTAAAGTTTCTATTGGTATATCCTCAAGCTCAGAGATTTTTTTCCTCTGCTGTGTCCAGTCTATTAATAAAATCATCAAAAATTAGTGTTTTTCATCTTTAGCTTTTCTTATTGGCTCTTTCTTAGAATTTTATTTTTCTGAATTTTATTTTTATTTTATTGCCAATCTTTTCTTGCAAGCTGTCTACTTTACCCATTAGAATCCTTAGCATATTATTCATAGTTATTTAAATCTCTAGTCTGATCATTTCAATATCTGTTTCTGATCTGTCATGTCTGTTTCTGATGCTTGCTCTGTCTTTTTTTTTCTTCTTCTTTTAGGCAAGGCAACCCTTGGTTGAGCTCACAGATTGCAAGGACTTTGTCAGCTTAAAATCCCTTATTTTTTATTTTTTACACCTACAGCACCTGGTCTTCCGAGGTGGTCTGCCATCCAAGTACTAACCAGGCCCAACCCTGCTTAGCTTCTGAGATGAGACGGGATCGGGCTTATTCAGGGTGACATGGCCGTAGACTTTCTCTGTCTTTCAAAACGTGGCTTTTGTCTTTGATATATCCTATAATTTTTTCTTGATATCTAGACATTATGGCCCAGGTAAAAGGAACCAGTGTACATAGGCTTTTAGTAACATGGTAGTGAGGTGGTCAGGAGGGGGAGTCTTCTATAGTCGTATAATTAGGTGTCAGTCTTTTAGTGACATGCCTCTATACTGGGACCTTCACATATGTTTCTAAGCTTTTTTCTCCTGCCCCAAGTGGTACTGGATGGCCAGAGTGGACTAGAATTTGGAATTTCTCTTCGCCCAGGTCATTCGGCTCTGATTATACCCCACCAGGTAAGGTTCTAGTTAACTAGTTTCTCCTGAACGCAGGCCTTGTTAAGACTACAATGTCCTGGGGTATTTCAAAATGATTCCTTTTCCTCTTTCCCTGCCAGAAGTATGAGGGATTTTTTTTTTCTCTAATATTTACTATAGGAATCTGGTCAAGTTCCTGGAGGTAAATCTCACAATATTGTGAGGTCCCCCCAAGGCTCGGTACCCTTGGAATTTTTAACTCTCAAACGCATCTGCACAGATTCACCAGCTACATGGAAATTACGGTTCGGGTTTTCCTACTCTGGCACTGGTTCCTGTGGCTGTTTCCACTCAAGAATATCTACTCTAAAGAGCTCTATTCACCTCTCCATCTCTCCATTTTTGGGGGGCAGTGGTTTGCCCTTTGTCCTCTCCTGTTTTACAGATCCAAGAATAGTTGTTCATCTTTCAGTCTGTTCAGTTTTTTACTTGTAGTCAGGGTAGAGTGGCAACCTCCAGGCTCCTAACATGTAGAACCGGAAACGAGAAGTCTCCCCGGATAAACTTAAATAAATTTTATTAAGTGAAAAAAGTCATACTCAAAGGCTACGTATTATACCTTTCCAATCATACGACATTCTAGAAAAGGCAAACCAAACTAAAGCAAATCCTGCTCCATAGGACAGACCCTGCACAACAGATCCTTTACTGTACTCACAACCAGTCCTCACAACCAATCAGACTGAGGGTCAGTTCTGCCTATTGACACGCTAACAGCAATCAAGGCTCAACTATAACAGGAGTGCACACACAACCCACATGAGGAACACACCTGGAGAAGATGACCAGGGAAACTTCGATACTGGGCCCCATAGGACGTCTACTACCTAAGGCCACTCCACTAAGACCAGGAGATGTAGCAGCTCTACAAAAAAAAAGAAAAAAAAAGAATGCAATCTCAGGCACCTGGTCAGGCAGTTCTGTTAATGTTTTTAGTTCACGTGCCTGGTTTGCAAACCCACCATGTTGTTGGAGACTGTCTTCTAATAACACCACAGGTGCTGTGGACCTTTCCCTTCTTTGGGAGCTCTCATTTAGATACAGAGTGACGGCCCTGTTTGAGACATTGCAACCTCATATCATATTTTCTAAATTAGA
This sequence comes from Pteropus medius, assembly GCF_902729225.1. Taxonomy (NCBI): domain Eukaryota; kingdom Metazoa; phylum Chordata; class Mammalia; order Chiroptera; family Pteropodidae; genus Pteropus; species Pteropus medius. The sequence continues at coordinate 20,888 of NW_024341144.1, forward strand.
TGCTGACTGCTTAGATATAGCTCAGAGATATGATGAGCATTCATGTAGCGATGGGGCAGAAAGCCCACTGGGTTTGTGGAGCAGGTGTCATTTGATTTCTTAGTCCCTCAACTTTTGGGGAAAGTGGATATTGGCCACCCAAAGATCCAAGTAGCTTCTCCCTGTGTCTTTTCTTTCTCTCCTGATGAGCACATGCACGTCTGCTCTCTGCTGGAAATCTCTATGAGGATGAAAGAGTAACATGTCTGTTTGACTTCTTTTGGGTCCAGGTTCATAGCTCTGAATTTAGAAACTTGCTACCTATTTTGACTGATGTTGGCCATGGCAACCAAGCGAATGTGCTTTTATTTGGCCAGGATTAGTGTAGTTCAAGATATTTTGGTAGTAATGGTAGAGAAGGCTTATAATCTTCTTCTCCTTCTTCTCCTTCTCCTCCTCCTCTTCCTCCTCCTTTTCCTCCTCCTTCTCCTCCTTTGCTTTGTCTGTGAGTGTAAATTTGATGTGTTCATGGGAGGGGGTGAGTTCAGGGTCTTCCTATGCCACCATCTGGAACCAGAAGCTATGTGTGTCTTTAAGGCTAAAGTGGGTCTCTTGTAGGTAGCATGTCATTGGATCTTCACTTTTTTACATCTATTCAGCCATTCTATACTTTTCAATTGGATAATCTAATTCATTTATATTTAAGTAATGAGGAATAGTTAATAATTTACTACTGCCAATTTGTTGTTTTCTGGCTGTTTTGTAGATTCATTGTTCCTTGCCTCTTATCTTCGTGGTTTTGATATCTTTTGGTAACAGTATGCCTTAACTTCTGTATCATGTTCTTTTGTCATTACTTTAAGTTTTTCCCTTTAAGTTACCACGAGGCTTACAGAAAATGCCTTAAAATTATAACACTCTATTTTAAACTGATAACTTCAAGAGCATTACTAAAATTTACAGTTTTACTATTCCTCCCCTTCACATTTTAGATTATTGATGTTACAGTGTACATATTTTTCATATTGTGTATTCAATAACAGATTATTGTAGTTATGGTTACTTTTACTACATTTGTTTTTCAACTTTTAAACTAGAGTTATAAGTAAATTATGCACTGTCTTTACCATAATACAGAATCTAACTTCAACTGTATATTTGCCATTAATATTTTATGTTACCTTTTTATATTTTTTCAGCTTTATTAAAATATAATAGACAAATCAGTTGCTAATATCTACATTGTAAAATTAAATAATTTTTTTTCAATTATAGTTGCCATAAAATAATATTTAGTTTCAGTCGTATAGCATAGTGATTAGAGATCTATATAACTCACAAAATAATCACCACACTAAATCTAGTTCCCTTCTTCCCTCTTGCATATTTATTACAAAATGGTTGACTATTTTCCTTATGCTACACTTTTATCTCCATGACTATTTTGCATCTATCCATTTGTACTTCTTAATGTCTTTGACCTTTTTCATTGTCCTCTCCAACACCCCTCCCATCTAGTAGCCCTCAAAATATTCTTTGTATATACGAGTTTGTTACTGTTTCTGTTGTTGCATACTTTGTTCTTTAGATTCCACATGTATGTGAAATCGTGTGGTATTTGTCTTTCTCTATCTGACTTATTTCATTCAGCGGAATACCCTCTAGGTCTTTCAAGGCATATATTTTTCCATCCCGTTCCTTTTAGTCTCTGTGTGTTTTTTAATCTGAAGTGAGTCTCCTGTGGGCAGCATTTGTAGGGGTCTTGTTTCCTTATCCATTCAGCCACTCTATCTCTTGGTTGGAGGACTTAATTCTTGTCCATTTGAGATACTTGTTGATAGGAATGTAGGTATTAGCATTCTTTATTTCTGTTTTTGATACATATTTTTCTTTTAAAGAAGTCCCTCCAACATTTTCTGTAATACAGCCTTGGTAGTGATGAATTCCTTTAGCTTCAACTCTAAATGTTAGCTTTGCTAGATAAAGTATTCTTAGTTGTAAATTCTGGGTTTTCATCACGTTTAATATTTTGTGCCAAGCCTTTCTGTCCTACATAGTTTCTTTTGAGAAATCAGCTGCCAGCCTTATGGGTGCGCCCCTGTAGGTAGCTAACTGCTTTTCTCTTGCTGCTTTTAAGATTCTCCCTTTGAACTTAACTTTTAGCATTTAATTTCTAATGTGTCTTGATGTGGGCCTCTTTGGGTTCACCTTTTTTGGGACTCTCTGAAGTTCCTGGGGTTGTATGTCTATTTCCTTCACCAAGTGAGGGAAGTTTTCTATCGTTATTTCTTCAAATAGCTCTTCAACGTCTTGTTTTCTTTCAGGTACTCCTATGACATGGACATTTTTACATTTACTTGAGTCCCATAGGCTCTTTCAATTATTATTATAGTCTTGGCTTTTTTTCCTTGCTGTTCTGATTGAGCGTCCTTGGCTTCCCATCCTCTATATCGATGGGTCGATCCTCTTCTTCATCCACTCTATTGATTCCCTCTAACATACTCTTCCTCTCGGATAACGTCTTCTTCATTCTGACTGGTTCTCTTTTATAATTTCCATTTCCATTTTTATGGCTTTTTAAATCTCTTTGTTAAAGTTCTTACTGAGTTCATGTACACTTCCCCTAAGTTTACTGAACATCTTTATAACCAGTGTTTTGAACTCTGCATCTCTTAGATTACTTGACTCCATTATTCCTGTATCTCTGTTTTGTTCTCTCATATGGTTTCTGTTGCTTTGTTTTCCCAGTTTGGCTGCCTTTTTGTGTCTGTTTCTATGAGATAAGCAAAACTCTGAACTCTCCTGGTCATATTAGTATGGCGTTATGTAGTAGGCACGATCCTGAGAGGTGTTTAGTGGCAGGCCAAGTTTAGCCACAGCCTGCGTTCCTTTAGGGCTACCTGTTACAATTCAGCAATCAACCCACAGATACTTTGCTTATAGTTGTGTCAAATGCCACACCAGGGACCGAGGTCAGCTGCCAGCAGTGTGAGTCAGAGTTGGCCCAGCAGGGGGCACTGGACTTGCTGAGGACACAACTGGATGTGGCTTGAGTGGGGCTGTGAGTTGGGGGAGGTGGAGTTTCAGGGAATCTTCTGGGCGGAGCAACCTTTTTTATCCAGTTTGTTGATGTCTCAGCTATGGCAGTCCACATCTGCACACTGGGAGGGGGAAGGGCTTAACAGAGGAACAATGGATACTGCCAGCACTTCTGCCTGGAAGAAAGCCTCACCTCTGACCCTTTCTCCAACAACTCAGTGTTCCCCTGTAAGTTCCTGGTGAACCCTAAACAGCTGACCCAGTGCTGGTGCCCAGAGTGAGCAGGTCTGTCACTGTGAAAATCCAATTGAAAACATGGCCCCTTTAAGAGGAACTTTTGCAGCTGCCAAAGCCTCTGTCTCGCTCAGCAGCCTTACATCTTTGCCCTCTCTTACCTCCTACAATTGCATGGTGATTTCTTATTTCTCTCTCTAGTTGTAGGGCTTCTGTTCATTTAGACCCAGGGGACTCTGCTTGCTGTTTGCTTTGTGTTTCTGTCACTACTTTGATGTGGTTGCAAGAGCAGATGAACAAAGGCTCTATCATTTATGCCATTTTGCCTGGTCTCTCTATCTTCTTATATTTTATGATGTTAATCAGCATCCTTTTACTTCTACTCAAAGAACTTCCTTTAGTGTTTCTCGTATGGTAGGTTTAGTGGTGATGAACTCCCTCAGCTTTTGTTTGTTCCGAAAAGTCTTTATTTCTTTTTGTTTCTGAAGGACGGCTTTGCCATATATAAAATTCTTGGTTGAAAGTTTATTTAAGTATTTTGAATATATCATCCCATTCTTTCTTGGCCTGAAAAGTTTCTGTTAAGAAATTGCCCATGTTCTTATGAGAGTTCTCTTATATGTAACTCATTTATTTCCTCTCTTCTTTCAAATTTTTTTTTGCTTTTGAGTTTTGATCATTTAATTATATGTTTTGGTGTAGCCATACTTGGCTTCAACCTATTCAAGATTCTTTGGACCTCATGGATCTGAATGTCTATTTCTTTCTCCAGGTTTAGGAAGTTTTCAACCATTATTGCTTTAAATATAATTTCCGTTCCTTTCTATTTTTCTCCTTCTGGAATTCCCATAATGTGCATATTGTTTCCTTTGATTGTGTCCATCAGTCCCATCAACTTCTTTATTCTTTTTCATTCTTTTTTCTTTTTGCTCCTTTTACTGGATAATTTCAAATGATCTGTCTAGTTCACCAATTCTTTCTTCTGCATCGTTACTCTGTTTTTGAAGCTCTCTATCAAATTCTGCCATCTTTGTATTTTTCAGCTCTAGATTTTTATTCCTTCTTCTTTTATGGTTTCTAGTTGTTGTTTTATTTTTGTTGAACTCTCATTTTATTTTTGCACTGTTTTCCTCATTTCATTTCATCATGTGTCTGTGTGTTCTTGTAGTTCACCAGACTTCTTTAGGATTATTTTGAATTCTTTGTTGGACAGTTATAGATCTCCTTTTCTCTGAGGTCAGTTATTGGAGTTTTATTAGACTCTTTTTGTGGTGTCATATTTGCCTGATTTGTATGATCCTCGATGCATTACTTGGTATCTGTGTATTTGAGTAAGTGGTCTCCTCTTCCAGACTTTATGGATTCATTTTGGCAGAGACAGGTCTTCACAAATCAGCTTAGTTTGGGTTTCTGGACATGTCCACTAGAAATGTCCTTGGGTGGGTGGGGGGCTGGCTCTCAGAGTCTATCTTTTAGTGAGGCCACTGCTTGATCTCTGAGGTTGGAGTGGGGTGTGTTGTGGGCTGAGAACAGTCAGATAAGATTGCTAGCTTGACTCCTTACCCAAATGAAGTGGTAGAATGAACTTTGTAGTTGCTCGTGTTTTCTGGTCAGGCTTACTAAATGGCCAGGGTAGTAAGTACTGTATTGACAGTAGGCAAAGCTATGAATTAGCTTCCCAGTTCTGGTACAGCAGCGGAATGGGCCACAGGGCCTGTACAGCTCCTTATTTGGGGACCTGAATCAGGCAAGACTGTGCATTAAATTCCCAGATCAGATGGGGCCACTGGTTTTTCTCTGCAGACAGAAAAAGCCATGAACTATGCTTTCTGTTGAAGTGCCACTGTGAGCAGAATGGTTTGGTGGGCTGTGCAGCTCTGGTTATGTTCTGGTCGGATGAGCTGAAGGCTGTAATCAGCAATGGGTAGATCTACAAATCTATTTTCCTTCCTGGATGGAATGGGAGAACCAGCTCCAAGACTGGCAAGGCTTTTTGTTTGTGGACTTGACTCAAACAGACCAGTGATCCAAGCTCTCTAGCTTAATAGGGCCACTGGCTTTGCTCTGTACATGATTAGCTCTGTCTGCCATAGTTTCTACTCAAGCATCGTTCTGCCACACAGCTTCTAGTTATTATGGCCAGGTTTTCTGCTCAGATGGGGCTAGTAGCTACGCTCAGCAGTGGACTAGGCTAAAACTCAGCTCCCTTGCCTGGAGAGGGATGGGTGTGGACTAGACTCCAGGGCTGACAAAGCTCTTTGTTTGAGGACCCAAATAAGCAGACAGGTGCTCAGCTGGGTTCCCTGGTCAGACTGTGCCACCATCTTGACTCTGCAAATAAGTAAAGTCGCTGGTTTGGATTACTGCTTGTGTGCTACAGGGTGGAATTTGGTCTGCCAAGATCTCAGTGCTGGTTGTTACAAGTACCTCCCCACATCTCTATCAAAGATTTTCCTGCAATCCTCATGTGGCAAGAGAAATGGGGAATCCATTGAAGTGACTCACAATGCTGGGGAAGCTGTGTGTCCACCCTAGGTTTTCTTACCTGACTGGAGGAACTATAGGCTCAAGGGAGCCTTCTTGGTATGGTGTTGCACTGGCCTGGGGGAGGAGAATGCAGTCAACACATAGTTATTTATCTAACCCTTCCAATGTGGTCTTGGTTTCTGTAGTGCCGAAGGGTGCTTTAGTCTCACCTCCTGTGTTCTAGGATTTTCTCAGTGGTGTTTTGTCCACAAATAGTTGTTAGTTTTTCTTCTTGAGATGGAGAGCAAAGTCAAGAATGGCCTATATTGCTATCTTGGTGACATGACTCCACTTATATTCGTTATTTCTTAATAAGGCTTTGACTTATTTTTTAGTACTGTTTCATTTCAGCCTGAATGATTCACTTTAGTATTTCTTGTACAGCAGAAATATTAAAGGGTTTCTACTAATAAACAGCAGGTCTACTAGCAATAAACTGTCAGTATTTAATTATCTAGAAGTATCTTAATTTATTCTTTATTCATTTTCATTTTTAATTATAATATAAACAAACCATAAAATTTGCCATCTTAACTATTTTATACATATAGTTCAGTAGTGTTAAGTACATTTACATCGTTGTGCAACAAATTTCCAGAATTTTTTATTTTGCAAAACTGAAATATATATTTTTTTCCTGATACAGAGCTTCCAGGTATTATGGCCAGGCTTTCTGCTTGTATTTCAGTTTGCAGAACTGAAATATATATACTTTTCCTGCTATACAGCTTCCGGGTATTATGGCCAAGCTTTCTGCTTTCTTTCAGATATAGAAGTTTTGGTTGACAGTTTTATTTATTGGCACTTTAAAGAAGGCATCTCACTGCCCTCTTGCCTCAATGGTTTCCTTTTTTTTTTTAGATAAAACTGAAATATAACATTATATTATTTTCAGGTGTACAACATAATGATTTGATATTTGTATATATTACAAAATGATCACCACAATAAGCCTGGTTAACATCCATCATCACACATAGCTACAATTTCTTTTTCTTGTGATGAGAACTTTTAAGACCTACTCTCTTAGCAGCTTTCGAATATACAGTACGATATTATTAACTATAGTCACTGTGCTATACATTATATCCCCAGGACTTATTTATTTCGTAACCAGAAATTTGTACCTTTGACTGCCTTTACCAATTTTTCTGATCATACCAATGGTTTCTGAAGAGAAATTAGTTGATAACTGTAAAAAAGATCCCATGTAGATGATGAGCTGTTTCTCACTTGCTGCTTCCGAGATTCTCTCTTTGTCTTTCTCTTTCAACAGTTTGATATTATGTGTCACGGTGTGGATCTCTTTAGGTTTATCCTACGTGAAGTTTATTGAGCTTCTTCAATGTGTAGATTCATGTCTTTTATCAAATTTAGGAAGTTTTCAACCATTATTTCTTCAAATATTATTACAGCCTCTTTCTATTTCTCCTCTCCTTTGGGGACTCCTATTCTATTATGCATATGTTATTTTATTTGATGGTGTTCAGAAACCATCTATTCATTTATCTCCATTTTTTTTTCTTTTTGCTCCTAAGTGGATAATTTTAATTGACCTATCTTTGATTCATCGATTCTTCTCCCTGCTAAATTCTGCATATATTGGCCTGCTTGATGATATCAAATAAGTGCCTTTGGTTCTGTTCACGTTTCTCTATTTTTCTTCTTCTTTGGTCCTAAGACATGATGATTTAATGTGAACTATCTTCTAGTTCACTGACTCTTTCTTCTGACTTTGAATTTGATGCTGAACCCCACTAATAAATTTTTTATTTTACATATTATACTTTTCAGCTCTAAAATTTCTATCAGGTTCCTTATTGTAATTTCTATTTCTTTATTGATAGTTTTCATTTGGTGAGATCCTGTTCTCTTGATTTCCTCTAGCTCTTTGAATATATTTGAGATTATTTACTTAAAGGCTTTGTCTAATATATCTAATGACTTGGTTTCCTCAGAGACAGTGTCTATTCATTTATTTTTTTTTCCTGTGAATGGGATGCTTTTTTTTTTCTTAGTAAACCTTATAATTTTTTGCTGTAAACTGAACATTTAGAATATTAAAATGTGGTAACTCTGGAAATCACGTTTCCCCTCTCTTGAGTTTCTTCTTGCTGCTTTTTGTGGAGTATAGTTATTTCACTGCTTAGTGACTTTTCTTAACTATTTTTGTAAAGACTACTTTTTCATGTTTGGTTACTAAAATCTCTATATCATTAGCTCAATGGTCAGCTAGCAGTTTTACAGAAATTTCTTTCAATGGCAGAAGCAAAATAAATAAATGATATAATATTCTCCCAGATGTGGCAGATTTTCTCTGAGTTGGGGCACTCCTTCAATGCTTAACCAGGCTGCTTTCAACTCCACTTTAGCCTTTCTTTCCTGCTTACATAGAACCTAAGTGTCAGCCAGCGTGAAAGCTTAAGGTCATCTCAGGTTTCTTTTGAGCTTACATGTAGCCCTGGGAATACATGTGGTCTTCTAGATTCCTCAGCATACGTGGAAGCTTTGCGAAGCCTTTATTCCTCCTTCTATGTAGCTCCTTTTACTTTCCTTTCTATAGCCTTTACTTTCCTAAGCTTGCTATCTGACTGATGTTGCCCCACTTATAATCTTTTGCTCCAGTCAGCCATGACTAGTATATGCCTTTAAAAGCTAACCTAAAAAAAAACAAAAAACAAAAAACAAAAAACAAACAAACAAACAAAAAACACTGCTACGGAGACCACTCCATCTCTAGTGAAGTTTCCTCGAGGGGTGAAACAAAGACAGATCTCTGAGCTGATCCTTGAGGAGCCATCAGACATGCCAGAGGACGCAAACACAATTCTTTGAAAGCATAGTCCATATTGCTTTCTCTTGCATCAGGAAGCTGCACCAGGAATGTGGGCCACCATCCCCATGGCTACCTCAGGGCTGGTAGGAGGGGGTAGTGTTCATAGGTGGGTAAGTAAAAATGTCACAATGCTTTCTTACCAAAATTTAGAAGTTTCTTTCTTCATCGAGAATTCTCTTTATTGTATTTTAATAGATTCCAGAGTTCAGAAAAGATTGATTCTGATACTTTTGTTGAAGTTAATAGTTGCTTTACTGGAGGGATATGTTTTGGGAGTTCTCTACTCCACTACTTTTGGTAAAGTCACTACATTTGTCCTATAAAGAGATTTAAATAGTAAGAAAAAAATCTTCATATCTGCCCATGCGTTGACCATTTCTGGTACTCTTTATTACATATTTCTATCCAGTATCATTTTCTTTGGACCTGAAGGACTTAAGCATTTATTTATTTATTTGTAATGTTGGTCCTCTGGTTATAATTGCTTTCATCCTTTGGATGTCTGAAATGCTTCAATTTTTGAAAGATATTTTTGTTGGGAATAGAATTCTAGTTCGGTTGTATGTTTCTTTCAGTATATTAAAGATATTATTCATTGGTCATTTCATTTGTATTGCTTCCAATACAAAAATTGCTATCATCCTTATAATTATTCTTATAAGGTATCTTCTTTCTTCCATTTGGGGCTTTTCATATTTTCCTCTTTTTCTCTGATTTTGAGCAAATACAAGTAATATTTACTTATATAATAAAATGAATTTGGGCAGCATCTAGGGGAGGGCTCTCTGATAGTTGGTTACAAATTCTCATAAACAGTTGTTTGCTTCTCGTTTTATGAGGTCAAGGGCAAATTTCCTTAGAATATTTGTGTACTGAGAAATGTGATGATTAATTTTATGTGTCAACTTGGCTGGGCCACAGGGCTTGGATATTTGGTCAAACATTATTCTGTGTGTTTCTGTGAGGAAACTTTTTAGGTGAGATTAACATTTAAATTGGTGGAGTTTGATTAAAGCAGTTAACACACACACACGCACCCTGATGGTTCTGTCTTTCTGGAGAATCATAACTAATGTAAAGGATGAAACAATTTGTTTTTTGTTTTTTTTTTTGTTTTTGCTTTACACCTTCTCTAAGGATGTGCATGTTTGGTTGTCCAGATTTGGAGAGACAGGAGTGTCTCCTATTAGACTCTTTACAGGAACAAGGACTGAGCATCTTCGCTTTCACTACAACTTGTGAGCCTGAGAAAATAAGCTTCAAAATTCCAAATAAAAGTCACTTTTTTTCCTCTAGATTTCTGCCTGCACTTATATTTTGCTTATTCTTTTATAATTTTGGACCCACTTGATCATCCCTCTTTGCTTCTAAATCTATAACTGAACTCTCATCTAAGCAGATTTCTAAATGTGAGATGAAAAGTGTGACCCATGAAGAGGCACACTACACTTAAAAAGAACTACTTGACTGTTTTAATTGATAGACAGAAATTCGGGGAACATGTATAGGAATGGATGTTGGATAATGAAGGAAGGACCATAAAGTTGGATCAGGCTGAATTATTAATATGGGCTCATTAAACAGAGATTCTGCATTCAATGCTTCAGATTGGGGCATTAGAAAGGGCTTTAAAAGAGTTTATGTTTGGTTGGCTGAAACATAAACCATCTATGGCAAGTGCATTGGAAATGGAAACCAGATCTTCCTTGGTTTACTGCAAAGAAAGGGATTCAAAGACTTATGAAGATTGTAATGTTACAGTGAATTTTTTATTTAAGACCTATTCACCCACACTGGGAGTGTATAGAGACATATCTTTGCCAATACTGTAAGAAACAAATTTACGAGGGGAGCTCCTCAAGCTTCGTGATCACTATTCTAAGGAAGCCAGACCTCACAGTGGGAACTGCAATCACTGAATTGGGAAACCTAAATGCAATGGGCGTAGTTGATCCTGGGGTGTCAGGTCCCAAGTGGTGGCACTCAACTGCAAAAGTCAAGGTGGGTGTGGTTATCATGAAGGACAGTAGAGTCAAAGCAGCAATCAGAACAGTCTGAGCCTGATACCAAAACCAGACAAAGACACAACAGGGAAAGAAAATTACTGCCCAATATCCCCGATAAATATAGATGTAAAAATCCTCAACAAAATACTAAGAAACCAGATTTGCAATACTTTAAAGGGATTGTACAGCATGATGAAGTGGGATGCAAGGATGGTTTAATATCTGCAAGACAATCAACATGATACACCACATTAACAAAATGAAAGATAAAAGTCATATGATCATCGCAATAGATGCAGAAAAATCACCTGACATTTGTCCAAAGAAGACATACAGATGACCAAGGGGTACGTCAAAAGATGCTCCACGTCACTAATCATCAAGGAAATGTAAATTAAAACCATGAGATATCACCTCGCACCTCTTAGAACGGCTAGTATCAAAAAGACAAATAACAATGGTTGGCGAGGATGTTGAAAAAAGGAAATTCTTGTGCGCTCTTGATAGGGATGTAAATTGGTGCAGCCACTGTGGAAAACAGTATGAAGGTTCCTCAACAAATTAAAATAGAACTAGCATGTGATCCAGCAATTCCACTTCTCGGTATTTTTCTGAAGAAAACAAAAAGATATATGCATCTCAATGTTTATTGCAGCTTTATTTAAATAGGTAAGACATCGAAACAAACTAAATGTCTGTCAATGGATGAATAGATAAAGAAGAAATGGTATATACAAACAATGGAATATAATTCAGCCATAAAAAGAAGGAATCCTGCTATTTGCGACAATATGGATAGATCTTGAGGACATTATGCTAAGCTAAATAAGTCAGACAGAGAAAGACAAATAATGTATGATCTCACCTATATGTGTAATCTAAAAAAAAAAAACCTCATAGATATAGAGGAGAGGTGGAAGATGGGTGGGGGAGGTTTGGGGAGATGGGAGAAATGAGTGAAAGTGGTCTAAAGGTAGAAACTTCCAGTTATAAGATAAGTAAGTCCTGGGAATGTAATGTACAGCATGGTGACAATAGTTAATACTGTGTTGTATATTTGAAAACTAATAAGAGAGTAAATCTTAGAAGTTCTCATCAAGTATGTGTGGTGATAGACATTAACTAAACTTATTCTGGTAATCATACACCAAATAATTATGTTTTATATGTAAAACTAATACAATGTTATAAGTCACTTATAAACAAACAAACAAACCAAGGCAAAAAGTCCATATCTTTCACAACCAAACACTCCTAGAAGGGTCAAGGGTATGTTTTAGAGTAGGTGAATAGCTTTTAAAAACTAGCAATTTCTGCTCTCCGCTTAGAATCAAACTAAATTAAAATCTCTGGGGCTGGCACTGGATGTCAGTCTTTTTAAAAAGCATTCCAGATTATTCTAACATGTAGGAGAGTTGAGACCATGAGTACAGAGCATCAAGTCTTGCTTTGCTGTGTCTGTTCCATTTGTGGACCCACATTGCTCTCTCTGAGCACAGGAAACAAAGTGGGGCAGAGGAGGAGTCCAGCCCCAATCCTGAGAACCTGTGAATAAGCTGCTTTACATGGAAAAAGGACTTTGGTGATGTAAGTGAGGTTTGGGGCCTTAAAAGAGAACGGTTATCCTGGATTATCTGGGTGGGCCCAAACAAATTATAGAAATTCTTAAAAGCAGAGCAAGTTACTTTTGTTGTATCCTTTGAAGAAAAGTTATGATTGAATTTTTATCCGCTCTTTCGCTGCTTTGGAGGATTTAAGATGCCTGAACATACTCAGACTATGCCATGCTTATAACATGCTCATTCTTTTTTGCCAAACGTCCGGCAACATTTTATTTTCTAATTTTAAAGTTATTTTTAAAAATCTGTCCTCCTTTCAAGGTGCAAGACAAACCCGAAAATTTCCTTGGAATTCCAGGCAAGACAGGTTGTTAATCAGCCCCTTCCCACCACTCCCACCTCCAAAGCTGACAGAGCCTGGGAAAACCCATGGCTGGCTACCTGTTTGTCAGCCCAGTTCAACCCAAACCCAGGGTAGTCCTCACTTTTAGAAGGTTCTTCAGGTAAATCTAGAGCTCCACAGGGGCTATCACCCCTCCTGTGATAATGCTCCAAACTGATTCACATGTAGCCTACACAAAACCAGGCAGGTTGGTTACCACTTAGTACACCAAAGACTCAACTTAATGCAAAATACTATAGCACTCCCAAGAGTGATGTGAGAACATTCCCAATGTCCCAGTGTGTCTCCAAGCGCACAGTCACCTAGAAAAATAATGATAGAAATTCGAAACACTCCTGATTTATTTTAAGTGTTTAGGTCAGGGTTATCTTAATTGTCTTTAAAACTTCAAACTTTCTGCAGCATAAAAGGCTGAGGCACCACCATTGTTTTTCTGAAAAGGTATTATTTGCTTTCCTAACTCAAGAGCTTTTTGTTTGTTCACACACACAGAAAGAAATTGGATGAAAAAAACAAACATTGATGAAGTTAAAACAAAGATATTAATACAACACTATTGAAGGTTGGGTAGAGTAAAGGGACCTTTTGTTCATCCTCTAAAATTAAGAGGTCCCAAACAAGGTAGCTCTATTTACTGCAGTTTGAAGGAATTTAAAAGGCAGGAAGGAAAAGACAGCAATAAGAAACCTCACCTGCAATCACTTAGGACAATAGGCACATTAATCAGCGTAAAGACAGATTAACAAGACAGAGTAGTTTGGCTCCACCTCCAGCTGGGGACCCAAAGGTATATACACAAAAGTGGTGAATGGTCTAGGTTTGGAGAAGAGCGGGCGAAAATGTCTAGATTGGCTGCTTTACACGGGAGCCTTGTGGGTCCCAGGCTTGGCTTGTCCCAGGTCTGGTTGTGATCCAGGCTCGCTGCTAGGAATAAGACCGCGGATTTAGAATGTTACATTAGTGTAGTAGGGCGCCTGCACCCAGCTCATGTAAGCAGGATTCAGCTTATTGTATAAAGCATGTGTGGCAGAATATTGTACTCTGTTATATGATATAGAGAGCTCATGTGGTCCCCTAACAAAGCAGGAGCAGAAGCACGTTCCCCGCAATAGAAGCGCGCTCTCGACATAAAGTTGGTAACTGCCATTTCATTCTCATGTCGGCCCCTCATGCATTCTTCCAAATGGGTGTCTCACCACCGAAACCTTCCCTTCTTGATCAGCTTGGCACTGAATAAGTGAAAACCCATTGTGGTACCAAACCTATTTGTGGGCTACAATTAGATTGAGAGAATCGAGAGATATAAGCATTGATAGGATTAAGGTAAAAATTAGGATGAAATTTGCAATGTCTAAACAGGTTTTAAGTGAAAAGATTATATCTCCTTTATCTGAATGTTTTATGGTAATAGATATTATATCTGACTTGGGAACACTTTCACTATCAAGTATCATAAGATGGAAGGCATGTAAATCCACCCTTCAAGCAACATATATATTGGACAGGCCAAATGGAAACCAAACAGTATAGAAAGGAAGCTGCAGTACCAGTGCAGACAAATTCTCCGTACAATAGTCCTGTGTGGAGCAGCTGCTGGAGCTTATGGCAAAAGCCTCTGAGCACCTCTCAGTGATGACAATTGGGTCTTTGAACTAGAGAATTTCCATCCCAGAGGCAGTTACTAGCTTGCTATTGGACATTAATTGAAATGACCCCTGCAAAATAATCTTGAAACCTGAAATACATGTGATGTCTTGGATAATGGAGAAACGCTCTAACATTGAGGACAGTGCCTAGGAGTTCCATAAAAATGCAGAAATGGTTTATACAGGATCATGTTACCAGGAGAATGAATGCAGCGGGGTTAATAATTGTGAACAGGGAGCCTCTTTTCCCCTGGGACTGACTTTGGAACTGTACAGGGAGCTGCTGGATTCTATTGTTACTTGGACAATGTCTTGTAAACAGTTCTCAAGTGACCTACAAAGAGCTGCTTGGTTTATGGGTGGCAGTTCCAAGTGAGTGAACAAGGTTGCTCCTCTGATCAAGGAGGGTAAAACAGATCTGCTCCATGAGCTGAACTGCATACTGTTTTCCTAACAGTGATGGAAGAATTGAACAATAATAAAAGCCCCTATGGTTTGGTTTTCACACACTTATGGGCAGTGGTCATGTGGTCAGGCAGAAGAGCAATAAAAACCTGGCCCATTAAAACAATGCCCACATGTGGCACAGTCCTATGGAAAACATTATAGGAATCTGAGGGGTGCATTAAAGCAGTACATGTTGATATCCATCGTTACAACTCCCTTCCAGGTTTAGAAGGTGATTGGAATTAACGAGTGGGTATCTTGCTTTCCTCACTTGAGGTGGCCATCTGAATCCATGCAGTAAGTGGATATTGGGGGCTGCAGCAATGCAGAGATGGCTGAATCTAGACATATTCCCCTTGCGTTCTCTGAGGCACAAAGTACCAAAGAACTGCTCTGTCTGCCAACAAGAGACAGACTGAAAATGGCTGTATCGCAGATGCCCTGGGGGGAAGGCCTTGGCCTGGCAGGCCAGTCAGACTGATGCTGGTAGTTGCAGAGCAGTGGCTACAAATCTGTCTTAACGGAGGTAGACACTGACACTGGACTGGGCTTGGCTTACCTGCTGGTAGGTGCAAATGCTCAGAGTGCTATAAAATAACCAGAACAGAAGACATTACACCAATTTGGACAGCCAAGTCACATTTTTTCAGACCAAGAAACATACCCTACAGCCCATAATGTCTGGCATGGTGTGGGTCCCAGGCCTGGCTAGTCCTAGGTCTGGCTGTGATCCAGGCTCGCGGCTAGGAATAGGACTCCGGATTTAGAATGTCACATTAGTGTAATAGGGTGCCTGTGTCTAACATATGTAAACATAATTTAGCTTATTGTGTCACGCATGTGTAGCTGAATGCCACTATTGTACTCTGATATGTGTGGAGTCCATGTGGTCCTCTGGGGAGCAGAAGGGGGCAGAAGCAGAAGCACGCTCCCTACGATAGAACTGCACTCCCCTCAATAAAGTTGGTGCCTGCCGTTTCACTCTCATGTCGGCCCCTTGTGCATTTTTTCAACTGGGTTTCTCACCACTGAAACCATCCCTTCTCGATCAGCTTGGCGCTAACACATGGGCAGAGAGATATCCTCCTCAGACAGGTATTGCTACCTGCAGTCTAGACCAGCACAGCAGCCAAACCTAACATCCCTTCCAAAGGTGGAAAAGCTTGGTATAAATGTAGAGAAGGAGCAGTAGTAGCTGCAGGTAAAAAAATGAGTAAATGGGTTATGTAATGAGGGAAATCTAATATTACATTACCACCTCAAAAGGGGTGTGAGCAAGAGATAATATTGTCTCTTAGCTCAGTTATAGTAGATGCCTGAGAGGGTGAAGCCATGTATAGCTGAGACCATTTCTGCTTTTGTGGCCTGACAAGATTGAATGGAGCCTGAAACCTGAGTGGCCTCACCCTGGAAGACATTTTTGTACAATAAGATGATGGACTGGACTAATTTTAAATGATTGAATGGGACTCTACTAATGTGCCAGCATTTTTTTTAACTGCTAAGATCTTTTTACTATAAGGAATCTGTGGGCAAAACCCAGAAGGTAGCCTGTGGTATAATAGAAAATATTTGATCTTTGTCCCTGGTTCCTGGCTCCCCAAATCTCTTTAGTGACAAGTGTGTCTTTGGGAGGCTAATGAGATGACTCTGGGCTGAGGGGTCCTAGATAGCTTCAGGATGGGGGCTGTTCACCAGAAAAACCTAGCTGTAATTAGGGGGTTGGAACTTTCAGCCTCACTTCCCAATCTCTGGGGAGAGGGGCTGGAGGTTGAGTTCAATCACCAACGGCCGATGATTTAATCAATCATGCCTATCTAGTGAAACTTCCATTTAAAAAACCCTTAATGGGGTTCAGAGAGCTTTTGAATTGGTAAACTCATGCTCCAACTCCACAGTGACAAAGGCTCCTGCACTTGGGACCCTTCCAGACCCCACCCTATGTGCCTCTTCATCTGCATGCTCACGTGTAGCTTTTATAACAAACTGTAATAGTAAGCTTAGCATTTTCCTGAGTTCCATGGGTTGTTCTATCAAGTTATCAAACTTGGGCAAGGGAGATCTACAACTTAGTAGCCAAGTCAGAAGTGCAGGTAATATGGGGACCTGATACTTGAGACTTGCATCTGAAGTGAGGGCAGTCTCATGGAAAGGAGCCCTGAACGTGTGGGGTCTGATGCTAACTCCAGGTAGTGGCGGAATTCTCTGCAGGACACCCAGGTGGCATCAGAGAATCGGTGTCACAAAGAAATGCAGAGTAAGAGTAAGCAAGTAAACCTCTACCTTTTCTCATCCCAGAGCAAAAGATAAGCAAATATGAGCACTTATAACATATCCTCGGGTCTGTTACCAGCTGTTCATGATCCAGACTTTGAGTGGAACTACATCTAAACTAGAAAACTAAGATGGTGTTTTGTTTTTTGTTTGTTTTTCAGTCCTTTGTGGGGGTCCAATAAAAAAATAATAAATGTTAGAGAGTCTCTCCTCAGAAGTACTTCCATGTACAAGGAAAATAAATATTAATATAACACAGCAGTGCACACGTAGGCTTATTGAAGTCTTTCAGACCTTGGTGTTCTAATCCTAGTAAGAGGCAAAGGCGGCGAGTAACCACCTCACCACCCTACAATGCCACTCCACTTATTTAGAAGTATAAACTGGAATAGATAAAAGTTGGACCCCATAACCAATCATCAAGAGACTAAGTTGAAAAACATCATTTATTAGTCAGCCCCTGTTCTTCCAGCCAAACCTGAGTGCCTACAAAGTATTAGAGAAAGTTTCAGTCTCAGATCTTTGCTCCAAGAATGGAAATTTGTCATTCTTTTTCCATCCCTTCCCCCCCAGCACCTGAACTCTCTTCCTACATTACGAGACTTCCGCACGCAGAGTCTTAGTGGGAGGCAGAGACGACCTCCCTCCATTAAAGTGGGAAACCCACTTTCCCAAACATTCTGTAGCTGGACCTGGCATGAGGTCAGGAGACTACATGCCAGACTCTAACTCAGGACATGGTGACACAGAGGCTGGAACTGTGCAGAATGCATCTGGCAGTTAACAACATGCAGTTGCCAGAAGCAGCAGCGATAGCAATCTTAGCCCCAGGGTCCACTGTCCAGCATGAGGGATGCCAGTGGTGTGAGCAGTGACATCTGTGTCCAGCAGCAGGGGCAGTCGTCCCTATGTGGGACCCGACCTTAGGCGGACTGCCGATCTGTTCCTGGCTGTGTAGCCTCGAGCTTGTTCTGTGAACTTCCCTAAAATAGTGTTAGACCCCACCATTATATACACGTATGTCTAAATTAGAAAAAACTGAGATTCCATCATTTGCTCCAAGAAATCAATCTGGGGAACAGTGTCAGAGAGCAAGCATTCGCAGATTTTATTATACTGTCCTGTGACTCACTTCCTAAATCTTTCACCTGCCTATAATCCCTTGTAGAGAAAACACGTAATTATCAACATCACATCTTAATTGACAATATGTATCCTCCCCTTTCTTTCCGAGGGGGAAAAAACCCCACTTTTAAATTTGGATTTAAGAGCCCTCCCCAACCTGAACTCTGTCACTGATCTCAGTGTTTCCCAATCTGGCTGAATCCCAGGATTGTTTGTGGGTTTTTTCAAAACACTCGGGACTCTGCCAGACCCACCATGTCAGAATTAGGCACAAGACCAAGAATCGCTTTTTTAACAAGCCCTGCATGTGAGGCTGTTGCACAGCCATGTGGGAATCCTGGTCTAGGTTCTTGCTACTAAAAGTGTGATCTGAAGACCAGCAGCATCAGTACCTTGTTAGAAATCCAGATTCACACCCTCTGCTCCAAACTTTCTGAGACGTAACAAAATGTCCAGGTAAATTCTGTGCACAGAAAACTTTGAAACTCCCTGGTCTATGTACTTTCTAGATGCAGAGCTAGAATTGTGCCATCTGCTCTCCATGTTGTGTGTGTGTGTGGGCGGGGGGGTCTGATTAGATCACTCAGCATGAGGAGAGGGGAATGGGGAGAGGCAGGGTTCGGTCCTGTCCATTTCTCTCATTTTCCCTTTTTTTTAAGGCACGGCAACCCTTGGTTGACTTCACAGGTTGCAAGGGCCTTGTCAGCTTACAATCCCTTATTTTTTATTTTTTTACATCTACAGCATTTGGTCTTCCTAGGTGGTCTCCCATCCAAGTACTAAACAGGCCCGACCCTGCTTAGCTTCTGAGATCAGATGGGATCAGGCTTGTTCAGGGTAGCATGGCCATAGACCATTTCTATTTTATAGCCATCACTCCCTTGGTGATCTCAGCCATTCTCAAGGCTTTAAATATTATTTATATATGTCTCTTGTATTTCTAACAGACATCTCAGCTCCAACCTCTCTTAAAATGAATGCCGTTGATAACCCCCTCAAATATGCTCTTTCCAGAGTCTTCTCCATCTTTGCTGATGGCAACTCCAACTTTCCAACTGTATCCTCAGAGATTTTTTGTATCCTTGACTCATACTCCACATTAACCCATAGGAAACTCTGTAAAGTCCATCTTCAGAATGTACTCAGAGCCCCACCACTTCCACTATCTCTACCGCTCACCCTGCAGTTTCCTACTGCGTCCCTACTGCCTCCTCTGACATTTACCTCCTAAGTCTGTTCTCAGCACAACAGCCACAGCGATCTTTTTAAAGAAGTCATACCTGCCCCTCGTCTGTTCTAAACTGTCTTGTAACTCCCACCTTACTCATAGCACAGGTCAACACCCTCCTAACATCCTCCAGGCCCATGTGGTCTGGCCGTGCCTGTCTCATCTCCATTACTCTCTGTTGCAGCAGCACCAGCCCCCTCCCTCCTTCCAGAAACCACAGACACACTCCTGCTTGGGGCGTTCCCACTGCAGGTTCCCCTGCTTGGGAAGAACTTCCCTCAGGCAACCTCGTGCATAATTCTTCATGTCCTTCAAACCTTTCCTCAAGGTCATCTTCCCAGGGAGGCTCACAATGAACTCCCGAATCAAATCAGCCACCTTCCCTGTTCCCACATCCTGACACTCAAGATCACCAGCCCCACTATAATTTCTCAACACTGATCCTCTTCTAACATAAACACCTTCCTTATTTACTGTGCTTATAGTATATGGTCTGTCTCTTCCCACCTGAACATATGCTCCACAAGATGAGCAATTGTTTAAATTTTACTTCTGTGATATTCCCCAGATGCAAAAATTGTGCCACATATCTGGCAACAACCATTATCAGTTGAATGAATGACCAGCGTACAGCACCTCTTTATTTTAGAGACAGTATCTTTAGTAATTGGCCTCAGATCAAATGCTGTTTTGTGGCAGCTACAGCGCGAAGTCCACTCACATTGGCATCAATGTCATCTCTACTTTTCTCACAAGAACTGCTCTTCCTTCCTTCCCCTCATCTCTTCCTCCCACACCAACCCTCCTACACACCACAACACACAATTATATTTACCTCTTCAGAAAACAATGACCTTTGACTTATGGGTCCTATTTTTACAACCAAATAGAAATTGAAAGTAGACTCTCCTTTATAAATCTCTGAGTTTGGACTGGAGCCAGCACTAGAGCTAAGGGTGGGCAAGCAGAGCAGAATTACGACAAGAATTTATCTAAAATGAGATATTACAAGGTCCCTTCTCTCTGCTAATTCTAAACAATTCTGGTTCCTTTGAGAGTTTGGTAAAAGGTGGAAAGAACAATCAAGTCATAGAAGGAGACAAGAGCAGGATAATCTGAAAATTCATCTCTTGATACCACAGACTCCTGTGTGCAGGGACCACTCCAAGCCTGGTGGGGACACTGAAAAGGAGAACACCTCCTGCTGATGACAGACAGGAGACACCATAAGGAAAATGAGTCTAGGACTCCTAACAAGAACAAAAACAGTCATATTCCTCTATGAAAACAAACCAATGAACAAAAAACAAACACCCAGAGGATGGGAGTGAGGGCCGGACCCAGGCCTGAGGCTAGGCTGACACGGCCACATGAAGCCCTCACTGCCCACACTTCTGGAGATATTCTTTATTAGAATCATTTACAAGGCCTGGGTGATGTTTGAGTTCCTGTGATCACAGGTCCTGGTGGGACAAGCTTCTACTGAAAGAAAAAGGACAAAGGAGCAGAGAGGTGACACAGCTGAAGAGTGACCATGTCAAAGTCCACAGTGCACTGAGCACTGATTGGGCACAGGCCTCATACACGTTTGGTCCTCAAAGCCTCTCCTGCAACAACAAATACGAGAATTCTGGAAAGTTCTCAGGGTTTCTATTTATTTCATCTCTCAAAGTTAGGATTGTCTCTTTTAAACACCCCATCAACCCTCCATGGCAAGAACTGAAAAACTTTCATATTTATATTATTCCAATGAGGCAGTGGGAAGTTGCAGCTCAGCGCAACATGAAATAAAGACAGGGACAGGAATGGCACAGCCTCTGCTGGAACAGGAGAATGGATCAGGGAAGACACGAAGGTCTGTGTGGGAGGGGATTTGGTGGGCAGGGGGTGGGCCAGTCTCCCCACCTCCTCACATTATGCTGATAGGAACGCAGATACATTCAGATGCCCTTTGCAGAAAGAGAAATCAGAGGTTCTTCAAGTCACAAAGTGGGAGCATGAACAAATCTTGCATCACTCGTTCCCCCATAAGGCAGCTGTCTCATGCTACAGAAAAAAATAATCACAAACAAATTCAGGTTAGTCACTGCATGTGGTGACATTCTCAACACTCCACCACATGCTCAAAATGTCCTGTCCCCTCTTCCCCAATCCCTCGCTACTTTAGGCCACCCAAGGTCTCACCTTTAGAAGCTGTAAGAGACACATCAGAGCCCTGGGCACTGTCACTGTCTGGGGTAGGACAAAACAGAATGTGGTCAGAACTCATACGAGATGTGGCTAAAGGAGGAATTGTGGAGGTGGGTGAGCTCCCCGCACAGGCTCCCAACTACATTATCCCAAGGGTCTCAATGATCACCCCCCGCCCCCAACCGTACTCACTTGCAGCCTGAACGTAGATCCCTCCTTTTCCATCTGTGGGAAGAAAACATCTTGTGAGAAGCCAGGGAAGGGGGGTGGGGGCCATGAGGTGCTAAAGGAACCCCCTAGTCCTGGACCCCAGGGAAGTTTCCAGAACTGTGACTTCAGACCCAGGACACGATGAGGAAACCTAAGGAAAGTATATGTGGGAGGACTGGACCAACCACCCTCCTGGAAGTCTGTCCTCAGCAGAAACCTTCCCCTTTATCCTGTGACAGCTAAAAGTCAGGTCCCCATCACCAGAATCATCGAGGTGATAAATCTGTCCATTTTTACACGTGCATTAATACAGAGCAAGTGTTAGCAGATGGGGTCCCAGGCTGGGAAAGAACGTGTGTGTGGATGGTACTTCCCATTAACGAGGCAGGACACACTCTACCTGGGGCTTGAAACCCCACAGTGGGACAAGAAAACTCGGACCCCACCCCTTCCCTACCTGAGTGCTTCCTCCTCCACATCACAGCTCCAGTGACCACAACTCCAAGGAGGACCAGGGCAGCAATGACACCCACAATGGGGATGGTGGCCGGAGGAGGAGGCTCTAGGAAGGGAACAGACGGTGATGACCCTGACTCCGGGGCCTCAGCCCCAACCCTGCTGAAGTCCTCCAGGGGCTCCAACTTCCCCTGAGAAAAGGTGCTGTGCCCAGGGCCCCTTCCTTACCCCATCTCAGGATGAGGGGCTGGGGCAGCCCCTCATGCTGCACGTGGCAGGTGTATCTCTGCTCCTCTCCAGAAGGCACCACCACTGCCACCCACTTCTGGAAGGTCCCGTTCCCGTCAGGCCTGGTCTCCACGAGCTCCATTTCTTGGGTCTGGTCCTCCCCGTCACGCTGCCAGGTCAGGGTGATCTCCACAGGGTAGAAGCCCAGGGCCCAGCACCTCAGGGTGACCTCATGGTCAGAGATGGGGTGGTGGGTCACGTGTGTCTTTGGAGGGTCTGAGGAGAAGGGTCAGAAAATTCAGGAACTTTACATCCCTCCTTGAACACTCCACCATGACCATGTGACCATGTCGCACTCCACTGTGACCATGCTGAGAATGCTCAGGACAAATGGGATGGGAGAAGGGAGCATAAAACCCAGACACCACACTGGACGTAGGTATCTGGGATAATCTCCTACTGTTTAGAAAGTTCTAGAATTAGGCTGAGACAGGCCAGGGTCAGAGATAGGTCTCTGAAGGGGGGAGAAGGGATTCCTGGTCCTGACCTGGGTGGGGGCCAAATGACTCAGAAAAGCTAGAGTCAGACCTCAAAGCCACTGGGTGTGGGGCAGCGAACATGGCCTGAGAGAAAAAGTCCCCAGGGTTCTCAGAGCAGCTGCCACAGTCAAAGGGAACCGCTCGCTGACCAGTTATTCCCGAGATAGTCTCCCCCTCCTTCCCCCGAAGACAGCACCCCTCATTGTCCCTGAGGGAAGGTGGGCCCTCTGGGCGAGCCGCCCTCTGGTACCGGATCTGAAAACCCACACGGACTCATTTTCCCGACCCGCAGGAGGCGGGTGCTCTGGTCCCACTTTCCTCCATCCTTGGAGGAGCCCCCGGCCCCCGAGGGAGAGGGGAGGCCCCGCGGCCCCTCGCACCTGCGCGCTGCAGCGTCTCCTTGCCGTTCTCCAGGTGTTTGCGGAGCCACTCCACGCACTCCTCCTCCAGGTAGGCCCTCCAGCTCTCCGCCACACCGGCCTCCTCCCACTTGCGCCGGGTGTTCTGAGCCGCCAGGTCGGCCGCGGTCCAGGAGCGCAGGTCCTCGTTCAGCGCGATGTAATCCGCGCCGTCGTAGGCGTCTTGAAAGTACCCGCGGAGGAGGCGCCCGTCCGGCCCCACGTCGCAGCCGTACATCCACTGCAAGGTGTGAGACCCTGTCCCCGCCCCGCGTCAGCCCCGCGTCAGCCCCGCGTCAGCCCCGCGTCAGCCCCGCGTCAGCCCCGCGTCAGCCCCGCCGCAGCGACCGGACCCAAACTGAAAGCGAAACCCGGGGAGTCCCCGCCGGCTCCTCCCGGGCGGGTCCCGCAGCCTCGGGGCGAAGCCCGGGCCCGGACTCTCGGGCGACCCCGGCCTGTCCGTGGGGACGGGGGTCGGGACCGGGGCCCGTCGCGTCGCTCACCGGCCTCGCTCTGGTTGTAGTAGCCGCGCAGGGTTTTCAGGCCCACTCGGAAAGTCTGTGCGGTGTCCCGGAAGATCCGGGTGTTCCGGTCCCAGTACTGCGGGTCCTGCTGCTCCACCGGGTCCATCCACGGCGCCCGCGGCTCCGCCCTCGGACTCGCGTTGTCGCTGTCGAACCGCACGAACTGCGTGTCGTCCACGTAGCCGACGCCGACGAAGCGGGGCTCCCCGCTCCCGGGCCGGGACCAGGTGGTGTAGAAATACCTCATAGAGTGGAAACCTGGGGGCGGAGAGACGCTGAGACCCGCCGGCCCTCCTCCCGGCGCGGGTCCCGGTCCGAGGTCGACGGGCCGGGAGCGACGAGGGGGCGCGGGGAGCGGGGGCCGCGGGACGGTCAGGACGGGACGGGGGTTCTGGGCCTGGGCGGTGGGGACGCGCCTTCCCCGGGTCCTGCGTCCCCGCCGGGCGGTCCCCTCGCTCCTGCCCCGCAGAGGCCGTTCCCTCCCGACCCCGCACTCACCCGCCCAGGTCTCGGTCAGGGCCAGGGCCCCCGAGAGCAGCAGGAGGACGGTTCGGGTCCCCATGACCTGCATCCTCGGAGTTTGGGGAGACTCTGCGTCCGGGCGGGGCCGTGGAGACCTTATAAACGGGCGGCGACACTGATTGGCTTCTCTAGAAACCGGACGTGCAATGAGAGTGAGAACTGGGGCCGCGTCATGAGTATCCAGACAGGAGGACCCGACACAGGTTGTGAGAGGGAGAAGTGAAACCTCGGGGAGGTGGGGACTCCCCAACACTGAGCTTCCCCGCCCCAGACACCGCCCCGGCGTCTGAGACCCTGAGAGCCACGCCCTGGGGACCTGGGACTTTGCCCTGACCGCTCCTCCTTCACCGACAGCTCTTTGTCACCCTGTCTCCCTGAGTCCTGGCCCAGGAGCTGTGTGAGGAAACCAGGGAGAGACCCCAGGCGGGGACGGGCCCCTTTGCCTCCTCTCCTCTTCCCGGAGCCCTTCTCCCTGAAATGCTCTCTCTGCTTCCCGCCCTTTGCCTCTCCCTTGGACTCTTCTAGAAAGCTCAGCCCCAGGGAACTTGTTGCCTAAGAGTAAGCTTGCCCTGGGAACGAAGGAAAGACGGGTTTTGCTTTCATCCTGGAGAAGTTGTGCCTGAAAACACCAGCCAGAGATTCTCACAGTGACCAGTCTGCTTGTTGTCTGTGAACCAGGGTGAGTAACACAATCTTGAAAACTCCTGATCCTCATGAAGCTAATCTGTGAAAGAAAAGATTGGGCCGCCTGGTCTGGATAGATATCTGAGCACTGTGCTCAAACTCACAAAGCTCCTAAGTCTTAACTTTCCCAAACAGCATGTCTGTGACTCCGAGTTTTGTACTGTAAACCGAGCTGCATTCCACAGCCGAGAGCCTGTCCGTGTGAGTCCTCCACATCCTCAATACAAAAAAGGACGTGGAAGCAGTTTGTTACAGTGTATTTCAACCAGCAGCATGTACAGCCTCAGAGTT
Organism: Pteropus medius; assembly: GCF_902729225.1. Classification (NCBI taxonomy): domain Eukaryota; kingdom Metazoa; phylum Chordata; class Mammalia; order Chiroptera; family Pteropodidae; genus Pteropus; species Pteropus medius. The sequence continues at coordinate 46,232 of NW_024341144.1, forward strand.
CCAAGTGTTCAGTGCAGTTAAAATGTCCTTCACTAGTGCTCCTGCACAGCCTATTTTTTAGGAATAATTCACATCTAAGTGGTGTGCATATTTTATCGGGACATATTATTATTTTTTAAACTGATTAACATAAGGAGGCAATTAGTTTTTAGGCAGGTCCACAGAACAACCTGCTAGGCTCTAGATTGTTTATTAAAGATCTTTAAAAACACATATTTAAATCTCAGAGTTCCACTGCTGTAGAATTCTTTACTTCTGCTGCACTTTCTCACCTGCCACTTCTCCAGCCCTTCCCTCTGTCTCCTTCATCCCCAGGCCCTCTTCCCCTCTTAGTCTCCACCACCCTCTCACTCCTGATTGTGGCACTAGTGCTACCCTCCACCTGCCACCCAAAACCTATTCTCCCCACGAGGATCAGAGATCCTGCTAATGTGACTCAGGATGTACCTGCCATTTCTTCACCAAAATCCTCCAATGGCTTTGTTTCTCTGTGGGAAGTCTCTAGAATATAAGGCATGTGAGCACAGGGGCTTTAGGCTACTTAGGTCAAAGTTGCCTCCCAGGCATATAAAGCCATTCCTGACAGATAGTAGGCATTAAGTTAATTGTCAGTAAATGATGCTTGCATTAAAATTTAATTACATCACACAAAAATCATAAAATAAAAAATACAAAAAAGTTCAGAAAGATTTTATTACTGGTAACTAGTGTGCATAAATTCATCCTAGTGAAATAAAATGCCATATGCTTATTCGCTGCACAGTTGAGCCTGTGTATTAGTTTTCTCTTCTTGCAGAAGATATTACCACAATTCAGTGGCTCAAAACAACTCCCAATTATTTGCTCACAGTTCCTTAGTCAGAAATCCAGGCGTGGTGTGGATGGCTGCACTGCTCGGAGTATCACAAAGCCGTGTTCTCATCCTGAGCTCAGGGTCCTCCTCAAAGCTTATGTAGAGACGGTTGGCCAAATTCAGTTTCTTCCAGTTGTGCATCTGAGATCCCATTTCCTTGACAACTGACAGCGAAGAGGTTCCAGGGGATAGCTGCTCCTATCACCTAGTGGCCAGCAGTCTTTGCCATGTGGCCCTGCATTTTCAAAGCCCCCAGTGGAGAAATGCCTCACATTGAATCCCTCTCACACTTAGAATCTCTGCTCAGGAAGAACCCCAATCAGCACTCACCTGATCAGGACAGTCCCACCCAGGACAGCCCACCCAGGACAGCCCCCTCCTCCCAATCTTAAAGTCAACTGATGGAGAACTTAGTTACATCTGCAAAATCCCTTCCCAGCAGCACCCACATTACTGTCTGATTGGATAACTGAGTTGAAGTGAATAACGAGGGTTGTTATTGGGGACCTGTTCTTCCTCTTGTGTTTGATTAGGTCATGGTTGGAAATCAAAGTACAAGTAAATAGAGTGCTGTGAATGGTAATAAAATGCATCCTGTTAGCCATGGAAATACTTAAATCTTAAAACCAAATGACATTGTTAATATCTTATAAATAATTTAGAGCAAATGAAAATTAAAATGCAATATTTCATTCTCTCTTTAAACACTGTATCAGTTAGGTACTGTAGCATAACAAATTATATGGAATGTAGCAACTCAAAATAACAAATGTATATGTTCTCCCACAGTTCCCCAGGGTCAGGAATCTGGCAGAGGTTCACCTGAGTGCTTCTGGCCAGGGCCTCTCTCAAGGTTGCTGTCAAGTTGTCAGCCAGGGCTGCATCATCTAAAGGCTTAACTGGGGCTGGAGGACTCACATGAAACATGACTTACTGTTTGAAGAAGCTGTCGGAAGAAGCCTCATTTCTACCTGGGTGGTCTCAGGAGGCCTCCATTCCTAGCCATGTGGACTTTCCATAAGGCAGAAAATGACCAAGCAGCTTCTTTCTTCAGAGAAAGTGATCAGAGAGAGAGAGCAAGCAAGATGCAAACTGCAGTGTTTTCTGTCCTAGACTCAGAGTCACACACCATCACATTAGCCTTACTCTGTCAGTTAGAAGTGAGTCATTAAATGCAGCCCACACTCAAGAGGAGGGAATTACTGTACCTCTGGAAAGGAGGAGTGTCAAAGAATTTACACACATGTTAAAACCCAAATTAAAATTAATTAATGTTTCAGGATTTTGTAAGTCACTGTTTCCTTTTTCTGATCATTTTTCTTTAACGTTTTGCATTTCACTTTTGGAAAGCCATGGGTAAAAGTCTGAAACAGAGAAAGGAGATTCATCAACTTTTGTGCTTCTCGAAATTACCTTTAGTGATAATGTTTCAATAAGTTGCAACAAAGTTGAGAACCTATAGTTAGCTAGACCAAATAGTTCCAAGATGTGGGTGCCTTAACAAGAATGTCTTTAAAATAATAATTATCTTTGTTTATCATTAGAAGTTTCAAATTTAGTTTGTTAAGAATGTCAACCAGAGAGTAGAGAGGGAAGGGGAAAAGGGGAGGTAGATGGAGTAAAAGTGGTGCCAGAAAGAAATCTAACTGTGGGTGGTAAACACCCAATGCAATATGTATATATGCCTTACTGTTAAATTGTACACCTGAAACTTACTGGATTTTGTTAACCAATGTCACTATAATAATTTTTAAGATGTCAAAAATATTAGCAAAACTGCCAGTTTTCTTATTCAACATCATCTTCAAAAACATTTGTGTGATGAAATTACTTTTCAGTTAGAAAAATGTGAACCTCATGCCTCAGTCTATACACCTAGCTTAGCACCATGACAACAGTTTTGGCGTGATGCAGTAGGCAGAGGTGTTTAACTCCAATTGAGGAACAAAATGTCCAAAACTGGCTGTCCAGTTGACATCCTAGAGCAAATGTCACATCTTTCACCGTGCTTTTGAATGAGATTTGGTAGCAGTGATTTGGACACCAACGTGATTCTAAAAAGCACTGTTAATATGTGCCTCTAAAGTTTGTTTTAAAGCAGCTCTCTTGTGTTTTCCATTACACTTTCTAGTCCGTCACTGGTTTTCCCTTTATAACATTTTCAAGTTTACTTACATTGACCAACAGTGTGCTTTTCCACTTCTGTAAAGGTATTTAATTCAGTTGTATGTGAGGTTAAATGTAAATAACACATCAAATCACAAGGTAGAATTACTTGCACATCAGATCGAAGACTGTATACCAGAATATATGGAGAGTGAAGGATCATGTCACCTATTTCTAACCAATGCCATTTTCTATGACATCCCGGTCCTCTCTCTGACATGGCTCATAATAATTGGTTGTGGATTTGTTCCAATGTGACTAGTTCTTGCTAAGTACTCTTACAATACACTTTGGTATTTTCTTTTCTCTTTCTTTTCACTTTTCCTTTTTAAAAAATGAGCCAGGAATAGCTCACAGGCCACAGTTTGAAAAGTGTCAGTTTGAGGAATTATGATCAATTAAATACCTGGGCATCCACCCCTGCTGTCAGAAATGAACCTAGGAAGCCCCCATGAGGGCCCCTCAGTCCCATCCCCCAGATGTAACTTCTATCCTGAGTCTTGTGTTTACCATTCCCTTGAGTTTCTCTAAAGATTTTACAGTAAGTGTGTCTGTCCCCAAACCAAACATTGTTTAGTTTCGCGTGCTTTTGAACTTCCTGTACAGTGAACTCTTGGTGCATGGACTCTTCTGAGACTCAGCATTATGTAGGGAGTTACCCCTCATGTGTGAGGCTGTTGTTCATTCATTTTTACTGTTGAAGTCTTGTATTTTAAAATTATACCACAACTTTGTTATTTTCCTACTGATGCCTATGTTGTTATTCCAATTTTTACTGTGAACATTAGTGCACATGTCTCCTGGGGCACAAGGCAAAAAATTCTCCAGAGAACACTTAGGAGTAGGACTGCTGGGCTATACATGCTCATTTGATTTCCAATGTGCTTGTGCCCATTTAAACTTATAGCAGGACTGTGTAAAACTTTCTGTTGCTGATGTGTTTGTTCTGAAAAAAAAAAAAACAAAAAAAACAAAACCAACAACCCTCAGTCGAATGAAAGAATTAAGAATTGAAAACCACTAACTTGGTTGCCCAGGCATAATTTTTCAGATACTATTAATAATGTTTTTTATTTAATTTTATTCCATATACCTTGGCATTATACTTGTAGCACATAGGTCCAGATAATGCTTCCTTTTAGCATAACCACATAGTCATTTTATATGCTTTCATGCTTCCATAATAAAAAGGAAAAAGGGAAAGAGGGAAGGAAGAAGGGGTACAAGAGAATAAAAGAGAACAGGAGGAGAGGAACTGGAAATAGTGAGTGCAGAGAATTTCAGCATGCAAGGAAATAAAAGAGCTGTAGACAAATAAAAACAAGAGAGTTTTATTAGTTATCTATTGCTGTGTAGCAAACTTCCCCAAAATTCGGTGGCTTAGAACAACAAACATCTATTAACTCAAACAGATAATACAAAGACAAGCAAAATGGAGCAGATGCTAATGGGATAAGGTGGATAAAGAGAAGGATTTTACAAGATGGAATAAGTAACAGGTCCTTGGTATACAGATAAAAATGATTTTGTTCCTCAGTGTCCTCCAAGACCTACCCAGACGCCAGGCACCCGGGTGTCCTGCTAGAATTGAGAGTGTTACCAATTTCTCATGTATCCTTCCTGAGAAAATTTATACGAATTTTGTTATTGTCGCTACAGCAAGGAGTACTACAAAAAGAGAGGGAGAGTGTGCACCTAAGAAAATGTTTATTTTCAGTTTTCCTGGGTGTTGGCATCAAAGACCTGGAGAAAGGGGTGGCAGTGGGGAGATGGAAACCTCAGAGATGGCACAAGTTTCCTGAGCTCTTCTCTCCTTCAAGTCCTGTCCCATCTTGACCTTGACATCTGTGGAGTCCAGCACTGCTGGGAAGCTTCTTCATTCCCCCATTGATGCCCAGCCTTCCGGTCAGCCACCTCTGACCAGTTTACAGCCCGGACCCTCCCATGCTGCGCGTTCAGCATCCACGAGCAGCGCAGCAGCGCCCCGGTGTGGCCGCACGGCTTAGGACGGAGGACCGTCTCCCCTTTCTCCTGCTCAGTCAAGCAGTGTCAACTTCCTCATGTTCTAGTGATCAAAACTAGTCACGGATCCAAGGGGAGGGAGATTAGGCCTCACCTCAAGATAGGGGATGGCGAGGTCACATTGCAGAAGAGCATATGGGGTGGGAGATATTGTTGAGGCCGTCTTTGGAAAAGGAAACCTTCACAGTATGTTAGAAAGTGATAGGAGTTACAGAGAAAAAAATAATTCACAGGAGACGATCAATGCCAGGTGATGGGAGAGGCGGCACTTTTAAATAGGGTGGTCAGGGTGAGCCTCATAAAATGTGTAAGCAGACTTGAAGGAGCTGAGAAACTGAGCCATGAAGTATTTGAAGGACGGACGTTCTTGGGTAGTCCTCTCACATACCCAGGGATCCGCACGGGGCAGGCACTAAAACTGCAGTGGGAATGGAGGCGGACGCACTGATGGGCAGACTGGTGGGGCAGGGGGCTTTGGGGCCACGGTCTCTCCTTCCTGCTCTGGATTAGAAAGTCCTGGCCCTGGGGGAGGGAGAAGGCACCGACAAGTGGAGGACTAGGAGAGGAGGGAGGGAGCAGAGGTGGGAAGCCCACGCTGTCCTTGTGCTGTCTCTCTCCTATATCCAGTGCTCCCTCAGGTTGTGGTGACTGACAAGTAGGACCCTGAGGGCAATCACACTGTGAGAGGCCGAGTATTTATCTCTTTACCTGCCAACAACATGCTGACCTGGCTGCATGAAGGAAAGCTGCTGACTGGACTCAGGATTCAGGGGGACCGATGGAAGGGGAGGAGGACAAGACACTTCTGTGACGGACAGCTATGGGTGTCCTGCCCAGAGAGGAGCTGAGACACATCTGCTTGGGGGAGCACCTGGACTTGAAGGGCACCTCAGAGTGACCTGGGGTGAGGTGCTGTCAGAGCACAAGGGTGAAGGTGACCGTGGATCTCATCCAGACCCTGCCATGCTCTCTGCCTCTGCACCCAAGGCCCTTCTCTTCCCTCCTAAATGGAGACAGGCAATGTCCTCAGTCACTCCCTGATCATACATCACTCATTCTGAAGTCCTTCTTGCTCTAACCTCCTTCATTCCTGCTGCACCTTCCCCACAGCCCGCGGCTGACCTCTCCTCTGCCCTCCAGTGGCAGGAGTGGCTCACTCCCCGCTGAGCGGCAGGCTCTAGGTGAGAGGCTGGGCTCTAGCTGAGGTGGAGAGAAGGAAAGGCTCCTGGGCCAGGGGCTGGGGAGGGAGAATGGGCACAGCCTGAGAAGCCGAAGGGTTGGGGGAGGTGATGGAGGAAACTGATTCCACACCATCATTTTTCTCTCCTTTTTCTCCAAGGGAGCCATCCTTCCTTCCCCCAGGCCCAGGGACATGGAAAGAGCAGCATCATGGGGACTCCTAAGAGAAAGTAAAATAAAGGCGTTACTCTCTGGTTGCTTATTCCTCTTACAATGCTGGCCAATGTGTGTGGTATGTGTTACACTGAGATTTTTTTTTTTTCACCAAATTCTAGAATATCTAGATTTGGAAAGGCTTTCTGAACTTGGAAGAGTTCATTTAGGGAAGTCTTCAAATAGAAGGGAATAATATTAAAGATATCCTAATGCTTGGGGCCTTGAGACAAATGATTTCAAGAAAGGGTCAAAATATTCATGGAGAAGTAACTATCAAAATTTGACTATTAAAGACTACAAAATAAATTATGATGTGAAGTCAAAATAACTTGTTTTGTAAAATCTTTACTTGAAATAATTTCCAACTTAGAGAAAACTTGCAGGTACAGTACCAAAAAAAAAAAAATTACCATTTCCCAGACAGTTTGCCATGGTTGCTGTATACATAATGATTTGAGAGCAAGTTGCGTGTATCACTGCCCCTTTACTGCAAAACACATCAGTCAGTCTCCTAAGAACAAGGACATTTCTTTCATCATCAGAGCACAGTAATCAAAATCAGGAAAAGAAATATTGACTCAATACTACTGTCTCTATTCAAATTTCCCAAAATGTCACAGCAATATTATTTATAGACATTTTTATCCAGTCCTGGATTTAATCCAGGAACATGCATTATAATCAGTTGTCACGTATCTTTAGCTTCCTTCAATAAGGAACAGTTTTCAATTTTTTCCCTTTAATGACCTCAGTATTTTTGTAGAAGAAAGGTCATTTCTTTTACAGAAATATAAAACTTGGGATTATCCATTGCTTCTCTTGATTAGAGTCGAGTTATGTGTTTTTGGCAAGAATGTTACAGAAGCAATATTGTATCTTTCTCAGAGCATCACATCAGCAGGCACATGAGGTCAGTTTAGCCCAATCGTGGGTGATGTTACTTTTGATCACTTAAAGAAGTGTCTGCCAGGTCTTTTCACTATAAAGTTACTCTCTTTCATTATAATTGAGAAGGAACTTGCCAGAGGTACTTTGAAACTATGTAACTACCCTGTTCTTCAAACAAACTTTCACTCACTAGCTTTAGTACTTGATGATTCCTGTCTGTATCAATTACTATTACCACGGTAGCAATATAATAATTTTTCAAACTCTATTATTTTTTTAAGTGGTAAAACACTTTTTTTACTGGCCACTTCCAAGAATGCTTTACAAGCTGTGCAAATACATTTACAGGCTCCATGTGGTGTTTTTCTCATAAACTTTTCCATCTACAATGGCTACAACGGATGTCTGATAAAACACTAAACAAATCTTCTAAGGAAAACAAGGCTAGGGATCCCTCCTGTTAATCCACATTTGCCTCCTTAACATTGGTTTTCATAATAAAAAGACAGAAACAAAACGCAGACATCTACTGTCACTGCCAGTGATCTCTTGGACTAAACCAACAAGGACATGACAGTCAAAGTCTATTCTTTCTTTTACATTTGTTAGTTGGTATTCTACAGTAAAGAATAGTTATTCTTTTCTCCCTGCTCCTAGTTATTTATTTATGTGTCCATTTAATATCAGTATGGATTAATGGATTCTAAATAACGCAATGGGTTACAATAAAAGAACTGGTTTTTAATTTTAATTTTTGTCACTTAATTGTCTATGCAAACCTCTATATGTCCCGCGTCCTCATGTGTAAAAGAGAAGAGGAAAGTCATTTTGTAGAGTTCTTCTGAAAGTCACCTATGACAGATTCTCAGAGACTTGTGGGATGATATCGAAGTAATCACGCATATGTGCAATTAGAAAATCAGGAGAGGAAAGAGAGAACAGGGCAGAAAAAATGTATAAAAAGAGACCAAAAGTTTCCAAAATTTGCTAAAAGACATGAGTTTATAGATTCAAGAAACTTGATGAAGTCCAAGCAGGATATATATAAATAAAACCACACCTAGAACAACTGACAAAAAGCAAAATAAACAGAAAAATTTGAGAACGAACAGAGAAAAAGGACACACTGCATACATGAGAACAATTATAGGAATGACCAGTAAACATGTTTCTAATTTATCAATGGAAACAACGGAGCTCAGAAGACAATGAAATTGATGAATGGCCTGGTTGGGACTCCGGGAATAGAGGCCTCACAGTGTCCCCAGCTTCACTTTTCCTTGCCCTGTCGCTTAACAATAGATTGTCACTAGCAGCTTGACCCAGAGCTTGGAACGTCCCCTGCTATAGAAAGTTGCCCTGAAACTTATGATTATGCTGACTGATCATAATCCTTCTGTCTAGCATTCTTTGTTCCTGGGTTGTTAATGCCACTGGAGGACCACGGCTCCATGAAGCACAACAGACAACGGACTCCCCTCCCCCAACTGTCATGCAGCCTCTGGGATAATGCCCAGATTTTCCCTTAAATACCCGAAACGGGATTGAGAAGCCAAGGCAGTTTTGAAGGTGTTGACCTGCTGCCTTCTCAGATCACTGGTGCTCTGACAATGAATCCTTATTCTAAACAGCTCAACTCCTGTCAGTCTATTGGCTGAGCGGCACAGGCAGCGCGAGCCCCTGACTCAGTTGCCCTCTGGTTTCAAAATGATATTTTCCAAGTGCTGTAAGAAAATAACCTATTAACTCAAAACTCCACACCAGCGAAAATATTCTTCGGAAAAAAAAGACATTTTTAGATAAAATAAAACTAAAATAGTTTTCTTTCAAACAGAGCTCAACAACAACAACAAAAAGAAACACTGAAGACATTTCTTCTGGTTGAAAGAAACACCAGATGTGAACTTAAATCTTCAGGAAGGAATACACAGCACTGGAAATGATGAATACGGGGGTGGAGGGCAGAATCAGGCAGGTAACAAAAGACTTTTTTTTCTTTTAGCTTCCCCGAAATCCAAATTAACAACACTATCAATCACCTTGACCTAATTTACATTTACAGAATGCTATACCCTGCAATCATGGAATATATATATATGTTTTTATTCATTAATAATTTATTTCAGAATATATATTTTAAAAAGTGTTTAAGTTACATTCACTAAAATGGCTCATATGTTGAGATATAAAACAAGTAATAATAAATTTCAAAAGATGGAAATCATATGTTCTCTGGCCAAAATTAATTTTATTAGAAATAAATAACAGTCTACAGCCATGCCGCCCTGAACGTGCCCAATCTCGTCTGATCTCAGAAGCTAAGCAGGGTCAGGCCTGGTTTTCTTGGATGGAAGACCACCTAAGAAGACCAGGTGCTGTAGATGTAAAAAGTAAAAAATAAGGGATTGTGAACTGACAAGGTCCTTGCAATCTGTGAGGTCAACCAAGGGTTGCCTTGTCTAGAAAAAAAAAAAAGAAAAGAAACAAAGAAAAAGAAGTGGAAAAAAATCATTCCTTTTGCAATTTCAACAACAACAAAAATACCTAGGAAAAAATCTAACAAAACATGTGAAGGACCTATATGATGAAAACTGTAAGACTCTATTAAAAGAACTCAAAGAAGATACAAAGAAATGGAAAGGTATTCCTTGTACTGGGATTCGAAGAATCAACATAGTTAAAATGATCTTATCATCTAAAGCATTATACAGATTTAATGCAATCCGCATCGAAATCTCACTGGCATTTTTTAAAGAAATAGAACAAAATATCATCAGATTTGTGTAGACGCGCAAAAGACCCTGAACTGACAAAGACATCCTGAGAAAAAAGAACAAGACGGGAGGCATCACTCTGTTCAACTTCAAATTATAATCCAAAGCAACTATAATCAAAACAGCATGGTATTGGCAGGAAAACAGTCACACAAACCAGTGGAACAGAGTCGAGAGTCCAGAAGTAAACCCATGTTTATATGGGTTTGTCAGAAGTAAACCCATGTTTATATGGGTTTGTCAAATGATTTTTGACAAAAAAGCCAAAAACATACAGTGGGGAAAGGAAAGGCTGTTCAATAAATCATGATGGGAAAACTGGAAAGCCACCTGCAAAAGAATGAAACTAGACTGTTGTCTATCACCACACACCAAAATTAACTCAAAATGGATTAAGGAACAGAAACCATAAATTGCATAGAACAAAACATAGGAACTAAACTCAAGGACATTGGACTTAAACAGGATTTTATGAATTTGACCTCAAAGGCAAGGGGAGTAAAAGCTAAAATAAGTGAATGGGACTACATCAAACTAAAAAGCTTCTGCTCAGCAAAAGAAACCATCAGCAAGGTAAAGAAACAATCATCCAAATGGGAAAATATATTTGCAAGCAACACCTCCAATAAAGGCCTAATATCCAAAATAAACAAAGAACTCATATGACTCAATAACAACAAAAAATAAAGGATCCAGTCAAAAAATGGGCAGAGGACCTGAACAGACACTTCTCCCTAGAACATACAAATGGCCAACAAATATGTGAAAAGATGCTCAACATCACTAGCTATTAGAGAAATACAAATCAAAACCACAATGAAATATGATCTCACACATGTTAGAATGGTTATAATCAACATGACAAGTAATAACAAATGTCGGCGAGGATGCGGAGAAAAAGGAACCCTCATATACTGCTGGTGGGACTGCAAATTGGTATAGCCACTATGGAAAACAGTATAGAGGTTCCTCAAAAAACTAAGAATTGATCACCGTATGATCCAGCAATCCCTTTATTGGGTATTTACCGCAAAGAATTGAAAACCCATATCCTTAAAGATATTTGCACACCGATGTTCATAGCAGCATTATTCATGGTGGCCAGGACATGGAAGCAAACAAAGTGTCCTACGATAGATGATTGGCTAAAGAAGCTGTGGTACACATATATATACACAATGGAATATTACTCAGCCATAAGAAGAGATGAAATACAGTCATTTGCGACAACATGGATGGACCTCGAAATAATCATGCTAAGCAAAACAAGCCAGATAGAAAAAGTTGAAAATCACACGATATTACTTATATATGGGATATAAACCTAAAAGCAACAAATGAACAGGACAAACAAACAGAGACTCATGGACATAGACAATAGAATAGTGGTTACCAGAGGGTGAGGATAGGGGGACGTAAACAGAATAAAAGGGGTCAAATATGTGGTGACAGAAAGAAATCTATCTATGGTAGATGAAAACACAATGTAAATATATATATATATATTCTTTATTGTTAAAATATACAGCTGAAACATCGGATTTCGTTAACCAATATCATCATAAAAAATAAATAAATTAAAAAATTTTTTTTAAATAAAAGTAACAGAATCATTAAAAAAAAAGAAGGAAATCTTGTCACCTGCTGTGACATAAATAAAACTTGAGGACATTATCCTCCGTGAAAAAAGACAGTCTCAAAAACACAAATACTGTATAATTTCACTTATATGATGTGTCTAAAGTAGACAAAATTTTAGAAACAGAAAAGAAAATGGTGGTTTCCAGGGACTGGGGTGAGAGGGAAATGGAGAGTTTTCATTCAATATGTCTAGAGTTTCAGTTTTGCAAGATAAAATATTTCTAGAGATGTGTTGCACAACAATGTATGTATACTTAACACTACTATATTGAACACTTAAAAATGGTTAAGCTGGTAAATTTTATGTGTTTTCACCACAATAAAAACAATTAACCCTATTACAAATTTAGAAAGAAACACATTAATAAAAAATGTGTTAGTGAAAGCTTACCATTAAAAAGAGAGAGAGAAAGATGTAGGATACAGAAAATGGAGATGCAGCACAGGAGAAAGACAAAGAGAGATGCTCGCTACCTCGACTATCGAGCATGGACAAGTAGAATCGGCATCACGTGAGAGTAGGTATAAAATCAGGCTCACAGGCCCCATCCTTGACATCTTTAATCAGCCTGCATTTTAGCAGGATGTCCAGGTGACTCCACTGCACTTAAAAGCACCTTCCAGATGGTAGTGGAGGGAGATTCTAGGAGGGTGGCACTGCTCCAGATGTGGATGAACCCAGTCCAGATGGGAGCATGTCATAAGGACCCAGAAGGGATGTTTCCAAGAAGGTACAATTGATGGAATATCTGACATATCCGTACTTCTTGAAAGAGTCATACAAATAGAAGGACTATCGAAGTAAATTAGCGAAAGCTACATAGAAAATAATCAAACAAAAACAAAGGCAATTATTAAGTTCAGGGAGAACAAAAGTTTGTGCAGGAAGTAAGTTTACATAGAAAGCATCAGTAATGGAAAATAAAACGCTGAATGACTGAGCTAAACATAATTACTATATAAACATATTGGGGAAATGAAGGGATGAAAGAGTGAAAGAGAACAATTACTATTAACTATTGCATCAGCCACTGGGCAATGCTGCGATAATGACTGCACCTGAAAAATCAAGCTGCAGTACTCAAGGCCTCTTATTTAGAGATAGGGAAGTGAAAGCCAAATGAATCAGCTAAAAAACATTGACGATGGTTGCCTCTGGGCAGGTAGAAATTGATTGGCCCCAGATGTCTCCTTTCATCTTCTCCAGCCCTTTCTGCTTTGCAGTCACTGGAAGCCAAGACGGGGGTGGGGAGGTGGAGATTTTCAGTGCTGTGTCAAGGTATCTAGATATTCGTCTCCCTCCCAGAACCTCGCTGGCTGTCCCTTCCCAGACATAAAACACAGATCAGATACGTATACTTAAAGAATATTTAAACACCTATAATAAAATTATACAGACATAATAGACATGAAGTAATGCATATCACATGGGGGTGAGGGGACATCAAGGTGCCAGAAAGCTGGTAGTCGACTCCTCAGGAGGAGTCATAACAAAGAAGTTTACTGATAATAATATAACTATTATGCATCTAATATAATATAAAATGACAAAAAGTGATGATAATAACTCATGTGGCAGAGCTGCAAGCACCTCGTATGTATTAACACTTGTAATCCTGCCAAGCACACTGGAATGAATACTGTTATATTCCCCATTTCATAGGAAACTGAGGCACCAAGAGGAAACTGAGGAAACTGAGGCACCAAGAGGAAAAGTTCTAGTGAGACCACAGCAGGGAGTTGAATTCAGGCCTCCTGATGCAGATTCCATGCCCCTTCAGTTGAATCAACGGACCCAGGGGCTGACAACACAGACCGAAACGTCAGCTGCCTGGTGCCACTGTGGTCTGTTGGCACCATCTGGCCTTGATCCAGGGCCTGTAGGCTAACGAGCTCTGGGCAAAAAGAGAAACAGATAAAGGTTCAATTGGTTCCGGAATATTGCTTCTGTTTCCCTCAACTATTCTCCTTTAGCTGCTCCAAAATCGGATTCTGCCGTTCGCTGAGGGAAGATAACACCCCCACTTTTGTCCTCTCACCCGCTTTTCCCACTCGGATCCCTCGCTGGTCTCCTCCCATGACTCCATCGACATCATCACCTGCCCTTGCTCCCACCACCCACCATGCAACAGCGTAGATCCCATTCTCCTCACAAATACCCAACTTCCAGCTCCTGTTACAGAGGCTTGTCGCCCCACTCTTATCTGTGCAGAGAGAGATACAAGGGACCCTACGTTGCAGTCAGCGCACCCCTCCCACTGCCCAGGTTTCTCACCTGGGTTCTCCAGAGCCCACGATGTCTTCTTCTTGGACCGAAGGACACAGAGAATGATGATAACAACGAGAACAACAGCAGCAACACCCAGAATGGTTGGCAATCAACTCTCATACACCAAGGACTTTCCTGAACAGGGGCCATTATAACCTGGGCACCTCAGAGCCACAGGCCTGCTCTCCCCTCCCCATCCCTGGGCCCTGAACCGACCAAGGTCAGAACCCCCTGCAGGGTCACCCAGGCTCACCAGAGGGCACAGGGTGTGCACTGTGACTCCCAAATTGTTCCCCATGGCACTTGAACCTCTGCTCCTCTCCTTGGGGAGCCCTTATGGAACAGGTCTGGTAGGTCCCACTCCCATCCAGCAGGACACTTGCCCCCTTGCCCCCTTCCTACTCTCACCTCCTTTCTAGACCAATAGGACCATGATTTCTGCTAGTTATTCTGAAATCCTTCCCATTCTCTGACAAGTCTTTGATGTCTGTGTCCCACGCGTCAGCTCCCAGGACTGCATCTACCGCCACCCCTGGGACTCTGCTCTGCCTTCCTCACGGTCATAATGCAGGAAGGGCTGACCATCCAACTGTTCCTCAGCCAAACATCTGGATTGCACAGATCTATCTTCGGTCACCACCGTGAGGTTATAACGAAGACTCTGGGATCCTGGGCAAGGAGGAAACCACAGATGAAACTGAGTCCTGGACATAACTGCATGTCACACATTTTAACAGAGTGCTACTGTAACTCTCCAACAGAGAGCTTCTCGAAGTGTTGAGGATGCAGAAATTGCACATGTACCAAAAGACAAGAATGAAGATTTCCAATGCAGGAAAATAGAAAAGGGGAAAGGAAGGAGAGGGGAATTGAGGGGTGGAAGAAGGGAGAATGGAGATGGGCAAACATGGAGGACAGGTGCCAGGACACAGGCTCCCTAAGGGTACAGGTAGGGGGTCCAGGGGAGAGGCTGGCCTGCAGGAGGCAAGGGAGAGGCAAGATGACCATGGTGAAGGGGAGGTCTTGCCAGAGGGGAGGGAGGGGAAGTAAGGTAAGATGGGAGGGATCCCTGGTCAGAGCAGCTGTGGTGCAAAGGCGGGTTAGGGTGAGAGGGAGAGCCAGGGAAGGCTCATCATGGACAAGGTGGGGACAAGGAGGGTGTGGTAATGAGGCCAGAGTCAGCAGGGGCTGCTTTGTGGCCCTAAGGGAGTTTAGCCTGGGCCAGTACCCCTGGGTAGGTGAAGGGGTGGGCCTGGGCCCAGAGTGGGAGAGGCATGGGGAGGGTCCTGGTGAAGAGGTAGATGGACGTGCCAGTGTTCCCTGGGGAGAGGTGGTTGGTGAGGGTCACAAGGACCAGTGCAGTGTGCCCAAGGGTGGCTTAGAGTTAGAAAGGAGGGGGATGGCAAGAGAAAATAGAGCGTAAAAGCCCAGGGCAGGTAAGCAAGATGCACAGCCTGGGGAAGGACCCACATGATGAGAATGGTATAAGGCGGTGGTTGGGGAAGGGGATCACACTCCCACAGAGAGTTAGGGTTAGACATCCAGCACAGGAGGGGAGGTGCTGGGGGAAACCGGCTGTGGGAAAGGCCAGAGCTGACCAAGTGGCATAAATAGGGATTTTGGATACATGGTGTAGGGTGCGAGAGCCCCCGGGGTCAAGGAACCAATCGATGGGGGAAGAGGCCAAAGAACAGTTGAATGAAGAGCAGTTTGCAGGTCTGCGAGGGGTGGTGAGGTCGAAAGAACAAGAGGCAGCAGGTGAGACTAGTGCTGAGGGCCTGGGACTGGGGGCAGGGTGACTTGAGTTGAAGTGCCGACAGGAGAGGACAAGTGCTCTGGGTGAGCACCGGTGAGGGTGGGTGGTGATTGCAAGGGACCCACCGGAGGGGGCTGTGAGATATGAGAATGTGGTGAGGACCAAAGGCAGGTGGGCGAGGGCGGGGAGCAGGGCACGGTGCCATCAGGGGAGGGGGCAGAGGGCCCAGGGAGACAAGGAGTCCCGCACCTGTGGGCTAGAAAGTGAGGCCTCAAGAGGGTGAGGTTTAGACAGAGGAGTGGAGAGGGGCGGTGCCGGGCGAAAGGCCCAGGATGAAGGAGGGTGAAGAGCAGGCTCCTGCCCTGGACGGAAGCTGGGAGGACAGGGTGCCAAGACAGAGGCCAGGTCTGCACACAAGGGGCTGTGTGCTGTGCTCAAGGCGCAAGTGTGGTTAGCACCAGGCGTCCCCCTGGAAAGGGTGAGAGATGAATGGGGATATAGGGAAGACCCCCCTGGGCTAAATGCACCCCCAGAAAGTGTGGGTTAGTGACAGTTGGGGGAGGTAGGAGCCATGCAGGTAAGGCTCTTTGTTGGCCATAGCCCACCAGAGAAGGAGAAGGGACCTAAGGGAGGAAGAAGGGAAGAGGGGAGACACAGAGGACTTCAGAGAGGAGGGAGCAGCCGGGGGAGGGGAGGGTAAAGGACTGAGGGGGCACGTGACATGGCAGGGGAGGAGGCAGGAGAGAGTCTGTGTGGGAACACAGGCATATTAGAAAATTAGGTACACTGGTGGGGGAGGGGAGGATGGAGAGGGGAGGAGTTGGGGGAGACCAGAGAAGTCACAGGAAGACTCCTTCGGGCTCTGACCTCCCTCAGTGTGAGAACCAGGAGCCCCCGCGGTGCCCAGCAGAGGAAGTGTGGTTCAGGCCTGCGCTCCCCAGGCAGCTGGTGGGCACTAGAAAAAGGCCCCTAACTCTGCACTGACCGCCCTTGAGCTCTGCCCACCTGGGAACTCTTTGTTACCCAGGGACTGAGAGGGGTGCAGCGCTGAGAACACACTGCAGACGCAGTCAGTGTTAGGCGCTGAGAGGGTGCCCATACTGGTGGGGAGTGTGACCTGGGCCTCAGACCTCCAAGGGCCCTTGAATGCCATTCACAGGAGCAACCCAGGAGGCAGCCAGACCCAGGGGCGTCAGTGAGCTGTGACCTCCCAACAGGAAGAGGAAAGCAGGAGGGCAGTGTGCAGCAAGAAGAGCGGAAATGAGCTGGCGGTGTGGGGTGGGGGAACTATGAGAAGAGAACTGAAAATAGATTGGAAAAGTAGGGTTGGTGGCAACAGGCAGCGTCAGTCCCCGCCCCCACTGCGCACCTTCACCACAGACACTGTCACCAGAGCCATGGCATACAGACACTCCCCCAAATCCATCCAGTCCACTGGAAACGCCCCACAGCCATGCTCAGTCAAGGATCCTACTGAACCGCATTCAACAGGTAAAAAGGGCAGCACCAGCAAGAGCAGCAGGACTTGTCAGAGCCCTGTGGCCATGACTTTTCCAGTTTCACAGGCAGCGGGGCGGAGCTTCCCTGAGCACCTGAGAAGAGCCAGCATGAGATTATTACTAAAGCACCAGACCCAGCCCAACTCACACTCATCTGAGTATGGAGACCTTCCAGTCAGAAGCAGAGGGAAGGCCTTGCTGGTTACCTCAGATAGTCCTCTGAACCCTGAGAGACAAATCAAGAACACAGGGAACGCCTACTGGCTGCCACCCACCCCTTCCCTGTGAATGCAACCCAGTGTGGCGGGGACTGGCTCTGAGCCGCTGAGTGTTACTGCCCCAACCTCAGAGACTCCAGACCACCTTGCCCTGCCCTTCCCCGGCCAAGGAGACTCCCGCCCAGGAGCAGCATGACTCTCACCAGGCTCTGTGAGACACCCGCCCAGCCACCTTTCCTGGCTTCTTAGCACTGCCATTCTTGTCCTCTCTGATCTCCCTTTTCCTGCCTCAGGGACTCAAAGTCAGCCTCTCCAACCCCTGTTCAATCTCACAGCCGCTACCTAGTCCAGGCTTTCATCTACTTCAGCCTGGAAAGCCACAAAGGCTTCCTAAACACTGTACTGTCCCTATTATAACCATAATGTCCCAACCACCATAGCTGCCCCATCTGCTTAATAACACATGTGCCCCAACTCCACCAGCAGAGTCCACAGCCACCACAGACTACTGTCTGTCATCACCCCCATTTCTCTAGTGACATCTCCCAGTAGAATAGACTCTGCTGTCTCCTAACCCTGTCCCACTAGGATGCCACTGCTTAAGCCTCTCCCTCCTCTTCCTTCCCACGCCACAGACGTGCACATCCTAAAAGATCGTCCCAATTAGATAGGGGTGACAGTGGCCCAACCTTGAGATTATACTAAGAAAAGGGTGAATCATGTCATATCTGCACTATATCTCAACAATAATGCTTTTTCAATGATAACATTAATAAAAATGTCATCCTAAAAGCCTCCTTCTGCTCAAAGATGTGCTCAATGCACATCTCTTGATCTCTGGAACATCTCGCTTCTGGTCCTCAAACTTGGCTGCTGATATAACCACCTACCCGAATTCCCAGGCCAAGCCAAAACTGTTTGAATCAGTATCCCTGGGGTTGAACCCAGGCCTTCCTGCCTTTGAAAGCTCCCTTGGCGATTCCGATGTGCAGGAGAGCTTTAGAATCACTGGTCTAGCCCATGGTTTGAACCTCCCTGATGGTACAAAGTATGTCTCGCCTTGACCTCATCTTATCATCTTAAACTCCCCCCATTAGACAATGAGCTACTCCAGCATCAGGAACTGTGTTCATTTCATCTTTGTCTCCCTGAAAATGTTTCCTTAAAGTGGAATCCTGCCCATCATTACTAACCATTTCACTAAGACCCCTATCCTACACTTTTGTTATGGATGGAAATACCATGCATCACAAAGTTTCAACAATCCCTTGGATTTCACATCCATTTTTATTAATTTATTACTTTGACCATCATAACTTTTTTAGCGCATCAGGGATGGGATCCTGTTGTTACCGAACCTAGAATGGGTTCACCTCTTGTCTGAGTCACGAATCAGACAGTACACCAAGGGAAGTTACCACACAAAGCAAGATTCGTTTGCAGCAAATAAGGAGCCCACGGGGAGTGATTTCTAAAGCCATGCTCCCGAACTGGGGAGCCTCTTTATTTTTATCCTTTCAGGTCAATGCATACTCATGATGGAATTTTGTCATAGCATGTATACTATGCGAAGGGTGCTGTTGGGTTGGCTCACCTGCAGTAGCAGGTCATGCTTCTTCACACATGACATGTGCAGAAAATGGCATCCAAAGCCCTCCCCAGAGGTGGAGATTTTACTATAATAATGAGTTCTCCCTCATAAAGGCTTCCTTAACCCATCTGAGCTGGTTCTAATTTCGGCTCCTTTAGTGGTTTCTACCGGTGGTTATCTGGGGGCCCAATCATTTCGATCATTTCCTGGAAAATATGCTAACAGAGTGTTACCAGAACATTTTAGTGACTTTCTCAAACTTAGTTTTGAGACAAAAGGGTGAAGTTTCACAACTCAGGGACCTTATTCTGCTTACACTCTCCCCTTCTCAGATTCTTTTCATTGCTAAAGGTCTCAGGGCAGTGAGGATGTGGAGAGGGAGATGGAACCCAGCTCTCCTGACGGCTGATCCCAAGCCCTTTCCTCTGTGAGGTCAAGCCTCCTTCCAGGACTTCCTAGGTATGGCAGTTCCAGCAAACTGTCTCATTCAGCTCACTTCCCTCGTGGGGGAAAATAAAAAAAACTTTTAATATAATAAAACAGCAACAACAACAATAATAATAATAATAATAATAATAATATGCTAAGTTTGTTCCACAGCATTTACAGATGGTTGCAAGGAGAGATAAGCCAATATTACCCTTTCTGGGGTTGGAAGAGACACTGATGGTCTAGGGCTGTGCGCCCCAAGACCTAGGCCTGGCAGCCTCTCCCCTACCAGCCTCCCAGGTCCTCTTTTGTACCAATGTTTCCCTCCACCCCACCCTGCTCCAGCCCTGTCTGCTCTGCCCCATGAACTATTCTGTCCCCTCCACTCCCGCCTTTGGACCCCCGGACTCATCAACACAAGGGCACCCGCATACCTCAGGGGCCACTTCTGGGTCCCCAAAAGAAACTGAGACCACCCAGCGAGAGGCTGACACAAACCTAAGCAACTTCGCTGTAGGCCTCGGTCAGAGTTTAAGGGGACCACCGAATATCACCCGTCCCCCCAGATTGGCCTCAAGGAAATAAAAGGTGTTCGTTAACCTACAAGCAGAACGAAGGCGCTTATGCACGGGTTGGGAGCGGAGCGCGTTGCATGTCCGGTTCTGGTTCTCAAACTGCGGGCGGTCGCACCTGCCGGTTGGGAAAACACAACCTCGCCTGGATCCGCGGAAATCCGGTCCCCGGGCTCTGGAGGGCGATCTGGATTCCGACTCATTTTAAACAGCATCCGGCTGGTTCTGAGGCCCGTGAGCAGGGAAGTGCGTCTTCCAGCCCCGCCCCCAACGGGCCGCCGCTGGATTCAAAGATCAGAAAACTTCTAAGGCCTCGCGTCGCCTGGGATGGAAGCGTTCGCGGGTCCGTCCTGATTGCGACGGACACCGCGGGCCTGAATGAGAAGCCACCGTTAAGGATCCAGGAACATCCCACCGAGATTCTGCCACGTTCACGGAGGACCTACTTTAGACTGGGTGTGACCTCCACCAGTGACTGGAATGAATTCACTGAAATGATACAGTAACAGTGGGGCCGATGGCGCTTACAAAATGTCTTGACCAGCGCCCTCTCCAGTCTCTGTCCCTGACCTGTCCCAAGTGGACTCAGTCACCTACGCTGACAAGGGGGCTCGGATATGACAAGATAAGATGTAATGGAGAGAGCAGAAAAGGTGGGAGGGAACGGGGGCTGTGGGAGAAATGAAAAGAGAAAAAAGAGGAGAAAAAAAGCTAAGGGGGAAATATTTTTTAAAATGTAATATTATTTCTAACCTTTACTCTCTGTCATTTTTTGACATTTCACCATAGCTGTTTGATCTCTCTCCCTCTCTGAATACATAAATAAACACCTACTACTGTTACTACCAGACCATTTGAGAGTAAGTAGAAATATCAGGACCCTTTACCTCAAGATGTGGCAGGGTGTATCTCTTAGCAACAAGTTGTTCTTGTTGTTTATTTACAAAGCACACATTTCTAAGAGGATAACATGTTTAAACCCAACTTTGTTGGGACCCACATTACATACAGTAAGATGCACAGCTGGTTGAGTTTTGGCAATTGTACACACCCTTGTCACCATTACCACAGTGAAGATGGAGAACATTCTAATATCCCCAGAGATAAGTCATGTCATAAAATGCCATGCATCCATTAGAAAGAGTAACATAGAGTTTAATGTATGGCTCTGAAAAGATGTGCCCAACAGACATTCAAGCCTTTTTAAAGGTGAAGAACATGCTGAGTTATGCCACTAATACCACTTACAAAATAAATGTTTTAAATAAAGGAAAACCTGGAGATTTCTCACCAAAGTTTTGACAGTAGTATCACCAGGGAATGGGATAACACTGGTGACTTTCACTTTCTCTGAAATGTTGGAATTTTACCTTTTAGTATAAATTTGGATTTATATGAGGGTCCGTGTGCGTGTGGGTCCCAGGCCTGGCTGGTCCCAGGTCTGGCTGTGAAGAGGACCCCGGATTTAGAAGGTTACATTAGTGTAGTAGGGCTCCTGCGCCTAACATATATAAGCATGATTCAGCTCATTGTATTACGCATGCGTGACAGAATGCCACTACTGTACTCTGATGTACGTGGAGCCATGTGGTCCTTTTGAGAGCAGAAGAGGAGCATACGAAGGGGAGCAGAAGAAAAGCAGAAGCAGAAGCCCGCTCCCCACAATAAAATTGGTGTCTGCCGTTTCATTCTCGTGTTGGCCTCTTGTGCATTCTTCCAACTGGGCATCTCACCACTGAAACCTTCCTTTTTCGATCAGCTCAGCACTGACAGTCCAGGAAAGAATATTTCAGGTTTAAATGTTATGTAACTAAGCCCCAAATTCAATAAATTACAGAGTTTTAAAAAACGAAATGTTAATTAAAATCCAACACCAGAAATCATCTTTTAAGATAATCCTCCACATTTTGATACTATGGAATCTTTCTTAAGGTGCTTCTGAAAGGGATGTTTTAGTGGAGTAGACAGATATGTAACAAACACTCAATGTGCAGGTTATAATAAAAAGAAATGCAAGACTGAGTGCAGGCACAGGGGGACCCTGTCACATCTATACTCACATCAGATTTGAAACCCAAGGTGCCACAGCATCGTCCTTGGGTCCTAAACAAAGTCTGGACAAATCTTGTTCCTTGAGTATTCATTGTTTTTGCAAAAGGTCAAAGGCTTTTGAAACAAGTCGGAAGAATGAGACTGACTTTCTGATCTAAAGAAGTTTCAAGAATGTTTGGTGCCTGGCTCCATTCTCCAGGACAGTGGTGATGAGATCAGACTGGAAGGAGACTGAATACTTATCCTTTGCAAAATACGTATCTCACTCCTACTGATTGACCAAATTTATCCTGACAGAAAACAAAACAACAGACCAAATTCTGCAGTGACTTTTCTGGCCAATGCGAGGCCCTGCACTCTGCCCATTCCTCCCGTGCTTCAGGACTCTTGGCAGCGAGACTCTGAGCTCCAGACCTGCTGCCATCAGGCCAGGCGCCTCTCCTCCCGGACTCCCTTCACCTCTTCCCAGCCCCACCCCGACTTGTCTCTGCTTCCTCATCCTCTCCCCCTCCCCAGACCCATCCTGAATATCTCTCACCTTCTTCAAAGGTTTCTCCTCCTCAGTACAAACTCCTCCACACTGTAGGAAAACAAACAAATGCCAGCCGGAAACCATGCAGGACACCTGTGACTCCCATCATGGACATCAGTCCTGACCTCCACCCACTCCCACAGCCCCGTGTAAATGGAGAGTCAAGGTCCTAACCTGGCATCTAGGAACCTCCCACCTTGGCATTGCATGCAAGAGTTGGTATTATCTGCACATGGGCTTTCATTTCGGGAGCTGCGACAATGATATTCATCAAATCAGTAGACTGCAAAGACTCTTGCTTCCCCAAAATAGCTTAAAGGACTCTGCTTTAGGGAGGAGGGTGAGATTCGGGGAGCCCCTGACTCCAAGTCTGCTGATCACTCCTACACAAAGGGATACTGAAAGGTGGTGCAGGACAGGCCATTCCCTCCAGGAACCAGGCAGGGATGTCAGAGCCAATGAGGGTGAATGTCAAATTGCATCACAGAAATATCATTACAAGAAAGTTTCTGTGTTACAATTTTAGTCACACACAAATGTTCAAATAGAACCAATGTCAGAAAACCAAAATTCTAGCTCAGGTGAGATCCCTGAAGTTGGTTGTAAGGCTTTGTGGGACCTGGAGGTAGAAAGGACATATGTACTTAGGGCTGCGGCCCAATAGCCCCTGTGACTTAGGGCCCCCAGGAGGGATCCTCTCTCTTCAGTAGTGCACAGTGAGGCCATTTCTGGGGAGATATGTAGGATTTCTTTGGATTCCTGAGGTTTTTAATTTACTCTCTGACTTTGTAAATGTTGAGTCCATCTTTGAATATCTTGGAATTAATTTACCTTGACCCTGTCTAAGTGTGGAATCGGAAACTTTTTCTGAAGCAGAGACAAGAAACTGGCCATGTGAGCCGTCACCCCACGCATAGGTTAATTTTGTGTCATCTTGGCTAGGCCACAGGACCCAGCTATTTGATTGAACATTATTCTAAATGTTTCTCTGAAGGTTTTTTTTTTTTTAATTATAGTTAACGATCAATGAGAGATTTTTTACATGAGATTAATATTTAACTTGGTAGTCCATGAGCAAAGTGGATCACTCTCCATAAAGTGGGTCAGCTTGATCCAATCAATTCAAAGCCTAAATAGAAATAGGTCTCCCCCAGGGAACAGTGGATTGTGCCAACAGACTGCGGTCAGACTTGAAATTCAGCAGAAATCCTTTCTGTGGTCCCCACTTAGTATCCTACCCCACCCTACAGATTTTGGACTTGACAGCCTCTAAAATCACATGATCCTGTCCTTAAACTACTGACAGTCTCTACGATCATGAGTCAATTCCTTCAACTAAATCGATATCTCTCTCTCTTCTATGTATACATATACAGATATGTATTTTAAATGCAAATATACATACAAAATATAAATATGTAATTAGCTACTTATATAAAAATTTTATAATTTATATAGTCATATATACATACTACATTAGGCATAAATATATACTAAAAAGTAACACACGTGCATACATAAATATATTTGCTCCATTGCTGCAAATGTTTCTGATATTCCAGCTATCCTGGTAATATTCTTACTTTATCACAGCCTTAACATTTAAAAATTTATATGTTCCTTGGTTTTATTTTTAAATAACCCATGTATCTTACATTGGGTTTGTAGCAGTAAGCTACCTTGAATCAACTGTCCAATTAAGGTCAGTAAGTAAGTATGTGGTTAACACCATCTTAAATTGTACCAACACTGAATCCAGTCACTTCTCACATCTCTGCTGCTTCCACACAGAATGTTCTCTCTACACGTAAACAGGACGACCTTGCAGCTGGGCTCCCTGCTGACTCTCACGCCCTTTACTCACGTAACAGACCAAGTCATCTTTTAAATGTGACTTAGGACATACCCTCAGCACCACATCCCACCTGACACTCCAGTGTCTCCCTTCTTAGGCAGCATGAACTCCCAGTGCCTCACCAGCCCCTTCCAGCTCCCCATGGCAGGGCCTCTCTGACCGCCCTGCCCTGGCCTCACCCCACCTCTCCCAGCCCAGCTCACTGTCTCTACTCACATCGGCCTCCGGACACTGCGCAGTCCTGTCTCAGGGCACCTGCCCCTGCTGGGACTCCCCATGTGCACCTCCCTCCCAGGACCCGCATGGCTACTCCTCACACCACTCAGGTCTCTGCTCGAGTGTCCAGGGGTCAAGTCCTCAGAAACGTCATGTCCAACAAACTGTCTGAAAGATATGCTCTGCCTCACCACCAATCTTCCAGCCCAGGCATATTTTTCTCCACAGCAGTTATCACTGAACTTATAACAATGATTTTTTTTTTTTTACAGTCAGTGAATATCACTAAAATATAGGTTTCTTAAGCAAGGGATCTTATCTGTTTCTTCAACATTATATCCCAGTATGTAGCAGGGGCTCAATAAACATGTGTTAAATGAATGAATATGTCAGTACAGCAATTTAGAGAAGCAATTTGATCATATGTATGAAAAGACTTTAAAATGTTTAACCTCTTTGACCTAATATTTATTATTGAACAAATCAATTTTTTAAATCTCATTATATAAGGATCCTTATGTATAATGATGGTTGTCAAATCATTATTTACAAAAAAGCAGATTGATTCAAAAGGGGTCTAGTTGTATCCCTTTGTTTGAAATGATATGCAGGCTTGTAAAAGTGGTATAAAAGTTATGCAGAATTGAAAACATTGAAAATTACTTTTTATATAATAACAGATTTCAGAAAGTAATATTCAAAATAACCTATAACAATATAGCCCATGCAAATGCAACTTTAAAGTAAATGCGCAAAAATATTTATTATTTTATATATGTGGGACTAGCTATGATCCAGGCTCACAGCTAGGAAGAGGACCCCAGATTTAGAATGTTATATTTATATAGTAGGCTGCCTGCACCCAGCTCATGTAAGCATAATTCAGCTTATTGTACCACGCATGTGTGGCAGAATGCTACTATTGTACTCTGCCATATATGACGCCCATGCGGTCCCCTAGAGCAAGGAGCATGCTCTCCGCAACAGAATCACGCTCCCCGCAATAAAGTTGTTGCCTGCCATTTATTCTCATGTCGGCCCCTCGTGCATTCTTTCAACTGGGCATCTCACCTCCGAAACCTTCCCTTCTCCATCAGCTCAGCACTGACAATATATTATTTATATAATATAATTTATACAATATTATAATACTATTGATATATAAATATATAGTTAACACATAAACACATAGAAACCCACAGAATGAAACTCGGAACCACTACGGCTCTAGGGAGCATCATTCACACTGGAGTCTATGAAGCCTCAACAATGTAATAGTTAATAATTTTTTGAGGGGAGCACATATTTCAAAATTTCTTCTGTGCATTCCAATGTTTTCTGTGATTCACCATATTTTTATTTTTCTAATATGAAAAACATATTTTAAATTTCAAACTAAATCATTTGAAGTAAAGCAACAATGAAAAGAACCAATAAAAAGACTTCCTTTATACCTCAATCTGACACAAAACCTCTCATTTAGACTCCACAGGGCAGAAATCTGTACTGGTGGCTCCTGGGAAAGAAGAAATGAACTCTTCCTCTACAATTCACCCTTTCGTTACAGAGTCCACATGAGCAATAAAGCAACACTAACATTATTATTAATTTATAGATTATCAATTGCTTGGCCTGGGATCACAGAAAATGTTAGTCTTGAGAATTAAAGGACACTCAGCCTCTTGTGGAGCACATCTGGGCATGAGCTATATGGACAGAAGCACCACAACAGTGGGAAGATCAAATGAGATCTCAGGACTGGTCACACAGTTTGTCCACATCCAGTGGACACACTGCTGAAGGATGGACCAAGGTAAGGGTTCCCATCTTTCTTCGGTTGTGGGTGACAGGTGGGTGAGCTGTTCAGCTACCAGCAAGGCACAGGTGCCTGATGCTCCTAGAGCTATCTTCAAGTCCTCTGCTGAGAACGCCACCAGCACATGCCAAAACCGTATGTTCTTTTGTGAGCAGGCTTCTCTTCAGACGTGCAAACGTGACATCCCTAACACTAAGACCAATCACTGGCACTCCCATTGAATCCTACTAACTGGGTAATCTCCTAGCTCCCACTGAAAATTATCTTCAGCCTTGCATTCAAGTATTTGGATCCAAGGCAGAAAGTCATCTTGGGGTTTGGACCTTGCTGATCCAGGAGGATGTTCTGAAAGACAGCTTTCTACAAGCAGAAGATCAAGGGAGACTTCTAAGTAGGAGATGAAATCCTGAGGAAAGAAGACAAATGGGCAGATTCTAAAGCAAATCTAAGTAGTTTAACATACAAAAGTTTCTGAAATATATTTTCCAGCCTCTTCTTTTTAATTGAATAAAATACACAAAACATAAAATTTACCATTTTACCACTTAAAGTATATGATTCAGTGGCATTCAGTACACGCGCAATGTTTTACAACCATCACCACTATTGTTCCAGAGCAATTTCATCACCCGAGAAGGAAATTGCTTACCCGTTAGGCAGTCACCCCTCAACCCCCTCTACCCCCAGCCCATGAAAACCACTAAACTTTTTTCTAAATGTATTTGCATCTTCTGGATATTTCATATAAGTGGAATCATACAATATGTAGCCTTTTGTGTTCTTTCACTTATAATGTCTTCCGAGTTCATCCATATTGTACTATATATGAGTACTTCGTTCTTTTTTATGGCCAAAGAATATTCCATTGTATGGCTAGATCACCATTTCTTTATCAATTTATCGGTTGATGAACATTTGCATATGCAATTATCTTTTCATATAGGAGGGAAAAGGAGTTACAAACAAAAAAGCACTACTACTGGCTTTG
Organism: Pteropus medius; assembly: GCF_902729225.1. Lineage (NCBI taxonomy): Eukaryota > Metazoa > Chordata > Mammalia > Chiroptera > Pteropodidae > Pteropus > Pteropus medius. The sequence goes on from NW_024341144.1 coordinate 73,764, forward strand.
ATATCTAGCTATGTAGTTTCATTTACCAGTGTTCTTTGCAGCTGTTCTTTGTCCATGATTTCCTTCAGCTCTTTCAATATATTTAAGAAAGCTGATTTAAATTCTTCCTCTAGTAAACCCAAAGCCTGGACTTTCTCAGGAATACTGTCAGTTTCTTTTTTTCCTGTGAATGGGCCATACTTTCTGCTTTCATTGAATGCCTCATAATTTTTGTTGGAAACTACATATTTAGAACATTACGTGATTACTCTAAAAAACAGGTTTGCCCCCACTCCCTGTGGTTGTTGTTGTTGCTTGTTGTGGGTTATAGTTGTTTAGTGACTTAACTATTTTTGTACACACTGCATTCTTTGTCGTCTGTGGTCACTGACTTCTCCGTTCTGTTAGCTCAGAGGTCAGCTAGTGATTTGACAGAAATTTCCTTAAATGTCTGGAACCAAAAAGAAGAGTAGAAAACATTTCTCAGTCTTTGGAGCTGGGCTGTGTGTGTGTGTGTGTGTGTGTGTGTGTGTGTGTGCGTGTTGGGGACATGCCTTCCACACTTATCTAGGCAGTTTCCAATTCTGCCTTTGCCTTCTTCCTGCTTGTGTGTGGACTGAAGATCAGCCAGAGGTATGATCTTATGGCCTTCTCGGGTCTTTCTTGATCGTGTGTCTCAAGCTGGGCATGCGCGGAGCCTTCTAGATTCCCAGGAGTATGTGGAAGTTTTCATAGCCCTTATGGCCCAAAGTACTTCACTCCCCAGCTCTTTCTCCCAGTCTTTTCTGCATGTCTATTATTTGTCCCAACCAATATTTTTCCCCAGGTGACAGCTGCTAGTTCATTAGCATTTAAATATTTTTGACAAATGCCTTTTGCCTTAGTTCCTTCACTGTCCAGAGAGTGTTCTGAGTTAGGAGACATAAACACAAGCCATTTACGTTCATCGGAGAGCCAACTAAGTCAAAATAGAAAATCACAATTCTTTGATAATGATGTCTGCTCTGATCTCTCTAGCACCAAGAACCTGCACTAGAGGCACAGGCTGCTGTCTTCATGACTACAGATGAGCTGGGGAGCGGGGAAGGGGCCAAGCGTAACTTAAGACACCACAAAGCCCTCCTACTGAGTTTCTGTTGCCTTTTTCTGTTTTTGCCATTTGCTGGTAGCTATAAACACTCTATGTTTTCCCGGAGTTTTGATAAAGTTGATTCTGACAGTTTTTACTAGTTTTTTCATTGTTCTGTATAAAGATGGACCCTTGAAATTCCCTATGCCGCCATTTTCTTTGACATGACTCCCTTCAGCCTCTTTTCAGTTGTACTTAATGCATCATAATTCCTGGTCTTCTAAGGACTTCCAGTAGACTTATTCATTTGATAAACATTTGTTAAACAGCTACTTTATCTGGGTACTGTGTGTAACAAGTAGAGTCTGGCTCCTTTGCTCCAGGGCTCCCTTTCTGGCCAGAGGGCAGGAAAGACTGTCCTCGAACCACAAGCAAGCGAGCACATCCTCTAAGCACCTAGGGACTCTGGCCAACGCTATGGAGGATCCCAACCGCCTCTTGGCCCCATCTGCTGGGTCACCTACACCAAGTTCTCATGCACAGGCAAGGGAATTCTTCTGTTTGCTGAGATTATATTGTGCCTGGTGATTCTGATCTGCTTCAACACCTCCGCATCAGCATACTCCTCTCTGTCCATGGTCGAGATGATCCTTGCTGATAACTTCTTTTTCCTCTACATGTGTGACCTGAACACCAAGGTACAGACCATCGACTGGTCTTGGAGTGAATTCTTCCGACCTCATAGCAGCCATCCTCTACCTGATCACCTCCACTGTTGTCCTCGTTGAGAGGAAACCACTCCAAAAGCATGACAGGAGTACCAGGCCTAACTGCTATGTGTCTTTTTGGCTTTGATGCCTATGTCACTTTCCCTTTGAGGCAGCAAAGACATAGAGCAGCCCCTACACACCCTGCAGATGGCCCAGTGTAGGTGAACTCTCTTCATTTTTGTCTGCAACTTGTAAATAACACCTCCATTGAAATGACTCCTCCCCGCCCCTACAACACTCCCAGCCAACACCCAGCCTACTGGGGTAAAAATGCCTTTATTGAGAGAACTTGTTTCCAGCCTGCCAATCAACCCTCCTGGGTGTGGTCCCCTTCGTAGGTGTGCCTCCATCCCTCTTCTACAGTATCCAAAAGGAGACACTAGTTCTGCCTGGACTATGCCCCCACCTAAGCCACAAAATGAGGGAGAAGGGCACCTCAGATTTCAGACTCTGGGCCCCAGATTGTGACCCACTCCAAATATCCTTACTGTGGGGGGATAAAAATAATAAATAATAACCAGACTGTTACAATATTAAAAAGAAAAGTGGGGTCTGAATTAAAAATCCAAACTCTCAGCCCTCAAGGATGACACAGCCTTCCCACAGGTGGGAGTGGGAAGATAGGTAAAGAAATTATAACACATGCTAAGTATTTTATTTATTTCTGCTTTGAACTCCACATTAATATTTTATAAATGCAGTATTAATTTATATAGACTTATCATTACCTAATAAGTTTTCTGCTTGTTTTCTTCTATATCTCTTTAAACTTTTAAATACCTTTACAATGGGCGTTTTGCTAATACATGAATGGTTTTATTTATATGAAAGTATCTTTTTTTACTTGAAAGATCAATTTCCCAGTCCCAAATCCTACTGTGACATTGGTTTTCCCTCAGCCTTTGATGATGCTACTTCACTGTCTTCTGGCTGCCATTCATTGACATGGAGAAGTCAGCTGCATTCTAACCATAGTTCCTTTTTAGATGATGTTTTCCTTCTGTGGCAACTTTAAAGATCATCATTTGTCTTTATCATGTGATGTTCTATTGAAAGATGAAACTACGTGGATCTCTTTTTATTCATAGTGCTCTGTAAACATTTGCTTAATCCTTAGCCATAATCTCTTTACACAATGCCTCCTTCCATGTACAGCTCCCTTTTTACCTTCTGAGACTTCAACTAATGTGAAACCTCTTCCTTCAATCACCATATATGCTGTAGTAGGCAGAATAATGAACCCACAAATATGTCCGAGCCCTAGTCCCTAGAACCTGTGACTGTTACCATACACAGCAACAGAGACTTTGCAGATGTGATTAAAGGCAGGGACCTTGGAATGACTGTCCTGATAATGGGGGGTAGGGCTAATCTAATCACACAGGTCCTTAAAAGTGGAAGATGACTAAAGACCTGTGAGTCAGATGGAGCTTTCAATTTCATCTGTAGTAATTTCTACATGTACTAAAATATGATCATCTCTGTCTTTTTATCCTTTAATTTAGTGGTGAATTGCATTAAATGAGTTAAAGCTAAAATATCCTTGCATTCTTGGGATACCTAACTTGGTCAAGAAATTTAATTATTTTATAGGATATTGGTGGATACTACTATATACTACTATATTATATATGTATATATATATTATATACATACACACACAATAGTATTATTCTTAGATTTTCACATCTAATTTCTTAAAAATTTCTATTTTCTTATAATGCTTTTTTCTTATTTGTCCTTGTGGGGAGAAAAAAGATGACTGCAGTCAGGCTCCCTCCTGATACCCTTAGCAGCTAACTTTCGGGTAGAAGTGACTCAGCACATCTCCCCTTACGTAACCATGTGCCCAGTACACATGCGCAGGCTCCTATAATTTGGCAGTGTGCCACTACCGTTTAACCCGTGTATATAAAGGCGCTGCCGTCCTACGCGGCTGGCTGTGCCCTTGCTGGAATAAAGTGTGTCCTTGCAGTTCCTACGGCTCCCCGCATTTTCTTCCAACTGCCCAAGCCTCGTACCCCTTACCTTGGAACCTCAAATCTGCAGCAACACAGTTGTCTAGCTGGCTTTAGGATCAATGTTATTATGCCTAATAAAAAAATTTGTTTGGCTTTCCTTATACTTCTCCATTCTCTTGATAAGATCATGAACATTCCTTGAAGGTTTATTGGAACTTACTTATAAAACATTCTGGATATCAGTGAGGAAAACAGAATTTTTACTACTGCTTTAACTTTTTTCATTACAATCTTTTCCATTGACATAAATCTTCATGATTTAACATTTTTTAAAGTCTCTCCTATATTTGCAGTGACATATTTATCTGAGACATATGTAAACTGGTTTGTTTTTTTCCTAATTAATTTCACCTATTTTATTTCTCTTTTCAATGAAACAGCTGCTATCAGCAGGCTGGAAAATCAGCAGTGGCAGATGCCAGATCAGCCTTGGTGAGTGGAAAGCCACACTGCTTGCCCATGCAGTCTCCATCCCAGTTGTCATATTGTACAGTGACTTCATGAGCAAGCCCTGCTGTGCTGGAAAGAATCTGAGTGATACCATCCATCAGGACATCTTTCCCACCAGATTACAGCAGCCCCCATCACATGGATACCCTCTGCTGGGCATCCACATGCACACCAGCATCTTCACCCACTCTGCTCATGGCAAGAAATCTATGAACACATCTCTCCTCCAACTCTCTGTTTTCCAACTTTATTTTCTTCAAGTTTCTGACCAGCCAGCCAACCCATTAGCCACTGCCCATGATTCATTCATACACTACTTAGGGGCATGTTCCACATTGCCCCCTTCTAGGGCCCTGTTTGGGGTTTTGATTCCTAGTTCCTGGTTTGATAGTCATTCCCAAAGTTGTTTTGGTGTCAGCTCCTAGGCTTATTGCTCCTTCCCTTTAGATTCTATTCTTTATATCTGAATCTCAGGCATGTATTTCCTTGGATTTTTTTTAATTGCCATAGCTTAGCCATAGCTAAGAATGTCAGCTGATTTTCTCAACAGAAACTTTGCAGGCCAGAAGAGATTGGAATGAAATATTCAAAGTGATGAAAAGCAAGGACCTATAACCAAGATTACGCTATCCAGAAAAGCTATCATTTAGAAGCGAAGGACAGATAAAGAGCTTCCCCGACAAGAAAATGCTAAAGAAGTTCATCAACACAAAACCAGTATTACAAGAAATGTTAAAGGGACTTCTTTAAGGACAAGGAAAAAAAGGTCAAAAATACAAATAATAGAATAGCAATAACTACATATCTATCAACGATTATTTTAAGTGTAAATGGATTAAATGTTCCGATCAAAGACACACTTCAGTTCGAAAGACACACACAGACTGAAAGTAAAGTGATAAAATAAGATATTTCATGAAAATGGCAACAACAACATAGAAGAGCTAGGGTAGCAATACTAAAACGGGGTAAAAAAAGACTTTAAAACATGGGCTATAAGAAGAGACAAAGAAGGACCCAGTAATCCCACTTCTGGGTATTTATCTAAAGAAACACAAAATGTTATTTCAAAAGGACAAGTGAATGCATATGTTCATTGCAGCATTATTTACAGTAGTCAAGATATTGAAGCAACCTGGGTGTCCACCAATAGATGAACGGATAAAGAAGTGGTACATATATACAATGGAGTATTTTCAGCCATAAGAAAGAATGACATCTTGTCATCTGCAACATACATGGGCCTAGAGGCTGTTTTGTTGAATAGAGTAAGACAGAGAAAGACAAATGTCATATGATTTCACTTACATGTGGAATCTAAAGAACAAAAGAAACAAAATAGAAATAAGCTTATATAGAGAACATTTTGATGGTTGCCAGATGGGAGGGGGTTTGGGGGTAGGTGAAGAAAGGGAAGGGATTAAGAAATACAAATTAGTAGTTACAAAATAGTCACGGGGTTATAGAGTATAACATGGGGAATATTGTCAATAATATTGTAATAGCTATGTATGGTATCGAATGGAGTCTAGATTTATCGGAGTGAGCACTTCGTAACTTACATAAATGCCTAATCAAGTCGTACACCTCAAACTAAAATAACATTGTATGCTAACTATAATGGAAAATTTTTTAATTATTAAAAAATAAAATAAAAATTTTTTTGCAAAAAAAAATTATTTTGAAAATCCAGAAAAGTATATGTTCATGAAGAACAACCACCAGAGAGAGAGGTGGGAAAATCATAAGTGTATGTGAATTTTCACAAACTGAACATTAAGAGAAACAACACCCATGTCGAGGATCAACATTTCCAGCATCTCAGGAAATCCTCTTAAATCTTATTCAGTCCTAAACTAACCCCGCCCCACCCAGAGTACCAATTATCTTGATCTTTAAAACCATAGATGAGTTCTGTCGGTTTTGGGTAGAAAGGAATATTACAGTGGATGCCCCTCTGCATCTACCTCTCTCATTTAACATTGTCACCAGGTCTCATCCCTATGACTGTGTGTTGTAGTTTATTCACTCTCATGGCTACGAGGGGTTCCATTATACAAACAGACCACACTTCTCGTCCTCTACTGTTCATGGGAATTTGTGTTATATCCAGATTTTACAAATCATGCTATGAATAATTTCTTCATATATTTTGGTGAACATATGCATGCTTGTCTCTTGGGTATGTAACTAGGAGTAGAAATGCTCGGTCATAGGGTGAGCGAATCTCTGGCTGTAGTACGTACTGCCAAAGAATTTTTCAAAGCATTTCAATCAATTTATTCTTGCACTGGCAATATATGAGATGTAATCAGTCAAATTCTTGCCAACAATTGATTTCGTGTTTCATATTAGCCATTCTGGAGAGGTATCGCATGGTTTAATTTAAATTTAAATTTAAATTTCACCTCTGACTAAAATGTTGAGCAATTTTCATAAATTTATTGACTACATAAATATCTTCGATAGGACGATGGACTGAACTAATTGTTAATGACTAACTGAGACTCTCGTATAATGTGCCGACATCTTTTAACTGTTACGGTCCTTTTGCTATAAATGCATCTGTGGTCAAAGACTTGTGGTATAATAGAAAATACATGGTCTTGGTTCCTGGTTCTGGCACAGAACTCTACAAATCCTTGTAATCTCCTGAGTAACAAGAGCATCTTTGGGAGGCTAATAAGATGACTTTAGGCTGAGGGGTCCTGGATAGCTGCAGGATCGCGGTTCATCACCAGAAAGACCCGCCACGATTAGAAGGTTGCAACTTTCAGCTTCATTTCTTGACCTCTGGGGAGAGGGGCTGGAGGTTGAGTTCAATCATCAATGGCCAATGATTTGATCAATCATGCCTGCGTATTGAAACTGCCATAAAAAATAAAAAACTTAAACCGACAGAATTCAGACAACTTCCAAATTAGTCAACATACCCACATGCTGGGAGGGTGACACTCTCCAAACTCACATGACAGTCTCCTGTGCTTGGGACCCTTCCAGACCTCATCCTATGTACCCCTTCATCTGGTTGTTCACTTGTATTGTTCATAATAAACTGTACTAGTAAGCACAGAATTTTCCTGAGTTCTGTAAGTTGTTCTATTAAATTAATGAATTTGGGGGTGACCCATAACTTTGTAGTCAAGTATGACAGAAGTGCCAGTAACATGAGGACCTGAACTTGAGACCGGTGTCTAGTCTTGTGGGACGATGCCTTCAAACTGTGAGGTCTGATGCTAACTCCAGGTAGTTAGTGTCAGAATTGAGTTGAATTGTAGGACACACAGGTGGTATCTGAGAATCAAGAGAATTGGTTGAGTGGAGAAAAAAATTCGTCACCATCCCACAAAAAAATTCAGAGTAAGAGTAAGCAAGTAAATCTCTACCTTGGATGTCATTTATTGGTCACTTATTCTTCTAGCCAAACCTGAGTGCCTGCAAAGTACCAGAGAAAGTTCTAGTCTCAGATCTTTGCTCTAAGAATTGAAATTAGTCATTCTTTTTCCAGTCCTCATCCTCAGCACATGAACGGTCTGCCTACATTATCAGAATTCCACATTTAAAAGTGTCTTGGTAGGAGGCAGAGACCACATCACTCCATGAAAAAGGAAAGCCCACTTTCCCAACATTCTTGTAGCTGGACATGGCACGAAGTGACTGCGTGCCGGACTCGGACTCAGGATGTGGTGACACAGAAAGGCTGGAACTGTGCATTTGGCAGAGGCATTGAGAGTGGCAGTAGTAACAGCCAGTTGCCGGGAGCAGTAGAGATAGCAGTCCTAGCCCTCAGGGTCCAGTGTCCCGCATGGCAGATGTCAGTGGTGTGAAGAGTGACACCTGGGCCCAGCAGCAGGGGCAGTGGTACCTGTGTGGGACCTGACCTAAGGTGGATGGTGGATCTATTCCTGGCTGTATGGACTCAATCCTATTCTGTGGCCTTCCCCAAAATAGTATGAATCCCAGTATCATTGATATATACTACTTGATGTCTAAGTTAGAAAAATTTAGGATTTCATTGTTTGATCCAAAAAGTGAGTAAAAAACGATCTGGGGAAAGGTTTCAGAAGAATTCACTTTTAAAAGTGATTTTAAGACCTTCCCCCATCACTGACCTCAGCGGTTCTCAGTCCAGTAAGAGTCAGGCTTGCCTGTGGGCTTCTTACAGCACACTCAGGCCCCTCCCAGATTCATAGTCTCAGAGAATCATGCACAAGACCAAGAATCGCTTATTTAACAAGCCTTGCTGGTGAGGCTGATGCACAGCTATGTGGGAATCCTGGTCTAGGTTCTCCCTGCTAAAGGTGTGACCTAAAGACCAGCAGCATCAGCACCTTGTTAGAAATCCGGAATCTCACACTCTGCTCCAATCTTCCTGAGTTTTAATAAAATGTCTAGGTGAGTCCTGTGCACAAGAAAGTTGAACTCCCTGTTCTATGCGCCTTCTAGACGCAGAGCCCAAATTGCACTCTCCGTTTTCGTGTGTGTGTGTGTGTGTGTGAGTGTGTGAGTGTGTGAGTGAGTGGTGTGTGGTGGTTCTGTGTGTGTGTGTGTGTGGTGTCTGATTAGATCACTCAGCACTGAGGGGTCCAGGGTTTACTCCTGTTCCTTTCTCTTCAGCACTCGCCCGCAAGCCCATCTGTTCTCCAGGCTTTAAATATCATTTGTATGTGTCAACTCCCAAGTCTATTTCTCCAGCCCAGACATTCCTATAATCTCCAGACTCATCTGTCCAATTGCCAATCTGACAAACTTGTATTTCAACAGACACCTCGGCTCCAACCTCTCTTAAAATGAATGCCTGTGATGACCCCCTCAAATATGCACTTTCCAGAGTCTTCCCCATTTCTGCTGACGGCAACTCCATCTAATTGTGTCCTCTGAGATTTCTGGTGTCCTTGACTCCTCATACTCCAGATTAACCCACAGGAAACACTGCAAAGTCCATCTTCAGAATGTACCCAGACTCCCACCACCTCCACTATCTCCACCGCTCACCCGCCGTGGAAGCATCTCCAGCCTGGAACCCTGCAGTTTCCTACTGCTTCCCTACTGCCTCCTCTGACATTTGCCTCCCAAGCCTGTTCTCAGCACAGCAACCACAGCCATCCCTTTAAAGGAGAAGTCATACCTGTCCATCTTCTTCTCCAAAGTGTCTTGTAACTCTCACCTCACTCAGAGCACAGGTCAGCACCCTCCTAACATCCTCCAGGTCCACGTGGTCTGGCCGTGCCTCTGTCTCATCTCCATTACTCTCTGTTGTAGCCACACCAGCCCCCTCCCTCCTTCCAGAAATCACAGACACACTCCTGCCTGGGGTGTTTCCACTGCAGGTTCCCTTGCCTGGGAAGAACTTCCCTCAGGCATCCTCGTGGATAATTCCTCATGTCCTTCAAACCTTTCCTCAAGGTCACCTCCCCAGTGAGGCACACACTAACCTCCCAAATCATAAGGACCACCTTCCCTGTTCCCACAGCCCCACACTCTAGATCACCAGCCCCACTACATTTTCCCCACAACACTTGTCCCCTTCTAACATAAACACTTTCCTTATTTGCTGTGCTTATATAGTCTGCCTCTTCCCACCTGAACATGTACTCTGCAAGGCCAGCAATTTCCGATTTCACTTCACTGATATTTCCCAGATGCAAAAACTGTGTCATACATCTGGCAACAACCAATATCGGTTGAATGAATGATCACCGTATAGCACCTCTCTATTCTAGAGACAGTATCTTTAGAAATATGGCCTCAAACCAAATGCTGTTTTGCGGCAACTACAGCACAAAGTCCACTCACACTGGCGTCATTGTCACTTCTACTTTTCTCACAGGTGCTGCTCCGCCCTCTTCCCCTCATCTCTTCCTCCCATACCAACCCTCCTGCACACAACACACAATTATATTTCTCTCTCCAGAAAAAAATGACCTTTGATTTACGGGTCTGATTTTACAACCAAAAAGAAATCTAAAGTAGACTCTGCTTTATAAATCCCTGAGTTTGGACTGGAGACAGCACTAGCGTTACTAAAGCTAAGGGTAGGAAGAAAGAGTAGGCAAGCAGAACAAAAAATTCCAACAGGAGCTTACCTATGGTGAGAAATTATGGACTCCCTCCTCTCTGCTAATTCCACAATCTAGTTTCTTTGAGGAAGTTAGGGAAAGATGGAAAGAACAATCAAGCCCTAGAAGGAGGCAAGAGCAGAATGAGACTGAAAATTCATGTCCTGACCATAGACTCCTCTGTGCAGGGACACCCTGAGTCTTGTGGGGACAATAACAGGGAAATGACTGTCAGAGATGAAGGACACCCAGAGGAGAATGAGACCAGGACTTGAAACAACTATAAAAAGTCATAATACCCTACAGAAAAAAAGAAAAACAAATAAACACTCAAAAGATGGGGGCTGAGGATGAGAACCAGGCCTGAGCCTAGGCTGACCTAGCCGCATTAGGCCCTCACTGACAAAACAAGGCCTGAGTGATGGTTGAGTCCCTGTGATCACAGGTCCTGGTGCCACAAGGTTCTACTGAAGGAACAAGGACAATGGAGCAGAGAAGTGACCCAGCTGAAGAGTGACCACGTCAAAGTCCACAGTGCACTGAGCACCGACTGGGCACAGGCCCCATCCATCACAGCCTCTCCTGCAACAGACTCAACACACAGATTCTGGAAAGTTTTCAGTGATTCCATTTATTTTCTCTCTCAGACTTAGGATTGTCTCTTTTAAACACCCCACCAACCCTCCATGGCAAGAACTGAAAAATTTTCATATTTATATTATTCCAATGAGGCAATAAGAAGTTGCAGCTCAGTGCAACACGAAATAAAGACAGGGATATGAATGGCACAGCCTCTGCTGGAACAGGAGAATGGATCAGGGAAGACATGAAGGTCAGTGTGGGGAGAGGCGGGGTTTGGTGGGCGGGGGGTGGGCCAGTCTCCCCACCTCCTCACATTATGCTGATAGGAATGCAGACACATTCAGATGCCCTTTGCAGAAAGAGAAATCAGACGTTCTTCAAGTCACAAAGTGGGAGCATGAACAAATCTTGCATCACTCGTTCCGCCATAAAGCAACTGTCTCATGCTACAGAAAAAAATAATCACGAACAAATTCAGGTTAGTCACTGTATGTGGTGACATTCTCAACACTCCACCACATGCTCAAAATATCCCAAAGAATGCACATTCCCCAGGCCTGTCCCTTCTTCCCCAACCCCTCACCACTTTAGGCCACCCAGGGTCTCACCTTTAGAAGCTGTGAGAGACACATCAGAGCCCTGGGCACTGTCACTGTCTGGGGTAGAACAAAACAGGATGTGGTCAGAGCTCATAGGAGATGCGGCTAAAGGAGGAATTATGGGGGTGGCTGAGCTCCCCCCATAGGCTCCCAACTACACTATCCCAAGGGTCTCAATGATCACCCCCCGCCCCCTGTCAACCATACTCACTTGCAGCCTGAACGTAGATCCCTCCTTTTCCACCTGTGGGAAGAAAACATCTTGTGAGAAGCCAGGGAAGGGGGGCGGGGGCCATGAGGTGCTAAAGGAACCCCCTAGTCCTGGACCCCAGGGAAGTTTCCAGAACTGTGACTTCAGACCCAGGGCACAATGAGGAAACCTAAGGAAAGTATATGTGGGGGGACTGGACCAACCACCCTCCTGGAAGTCTGTCCTCAGTAGGGATCTTCCCCTTTATCCTGTGACAACTAGAAGTCAAGTTTCCTTCACCAGAATCATCGAGGTGATAAATCTGTCCTTCATTTTTACACATGCATTAATACAGAGCAAGTGTTAGCAGATGGGGACCCAGGCTGGGAAAGAACGTGTGTGTGGATGGTACTTCCCATTAACGAGGCAGGACACACTCTACCTGGGGCTTGAAACCCCACAGTGGGACAAGAAAACTCGGACCCCACCCCTTCCCTACCTGAGCGCTTCCTCCTCCACATCACAGCTCCAAACACAGCTCCAAGTGACCACAACTCCAAGGAGGACCAGGGCAGCAATGACACCCACATTGGGGATGGTGGCCGGAGGGGGAGGCTCTAGGAAGGGAACAGACGGTGATGACCCTGATTCGGGGGCCTCAGCCACAGCCCTGCTGAAGTCCTCCAGGGGCTCCTGCTTCCCCTGAGAAAAGGCGCTGTGCCCAGGGCCCCCTCCTTACCCCATCTCAGGGTGAGGGGCTGGGGCAGCCCCTCATGCTGCACGTGGCAGGTGTATCTCTGCTCCTCTCCAGAAGGCACCACCAGTGCCGCCCACTTCTGGAAGGCCCCGTTCCCGTCGGGCCTGGTCTCCACGAGCTCCATTTCCTGGGTCTGGTCCTCCCCATCACGCTGCCAGGTCAGGGTGATCTCCACAGGATAGAAGCCCAGGGCCCAGCACCTCAGGGTGACCTCACGGTCAGAGATGGGGTGGTGGGTCACGTGTGTCTTTGGAGGGTCTGAGGAGAAGGGTCAGAAAATTCAGGAACTTTGCATCCCTCATGGGACACTCCACCAGCGCTCTGTGACCATGCCCAGAATGCTCAGGACATATGGGGTGGGGGGAGAGAGCACAAAACCCAGACATCAGACTGGACATAGGCATCTGCAATGATCTCCTATTCTTTAGAAAGTTCTGTACTCAGAGTGAAACTGCCTAGGGTATGAGGCAAGTCTCTGATGGAGAGATAAAGGATTTCTGGTTCAGACCTGGGGGAGGCCAAGAGGCTCAAAATGCTGGCGTCAGACCTCAAACACTTTGGGTGTGGGACAGAGAACAGGACCTGAGAAAGAAAATCCCCTAGGATTCATAGAGCAGGTGTCAGAGTCAACAAGAACCACTGATCCAAGACGGTCTCCCTCTCCATCCTGAGAGAGACTGGGCCCCTTTATTGTACAGAGGGAGGTGAGCTCTCTGGGCGAGTCACTGTCTGCTACCCAATCTGAACACTCAGGTGGAGTCCTCCATTTACCCACCCATGGGATGGGCGGTATTCTGGCTAGGACCCCATTTTTCTCTGCTACTAGATGGACACCAGCCTCGGGGTTATGCTCAGACCGGGAGATATGGGCGGCCGCGCGGCCCCTCGTACCTGCGCGCCGCAGCGTCTCCTTGCCGTTCTCCAGGTATTTGCGGAGCCACTCCACGCACTCCCCCTCCAGGTAGGCCCTTTCGTGCTCCGCCCATCGGGCCTCCTCCCACTTGCGCCGGGAGTTCTGAGCCGCCACGTCGGCCGCGGTCCAGGAGCGCAGGTCCTCGTTCAGCGCGATGTAATCCGCGCCGTCGTAGGCGAACTGATGGTACCCGCGGAGGAGGCGCCCGTCCGGCCCCACGTCGCATCCGGAAAGCCACTGGTACGTGTGAGACCCTGTCCCCGCCCCCGTGGTCAGCTCCGCCCGCTCGGCCTCGCCTCTCGAGAGCCCTACGGGCTGTGGCTGTGGTTGGCCAAAGCCTTTTCGGTGTAAACCGAAAACAAAACCAGAAAGAATCCCCGAGGGCTCTTCCCGGATGGGGGGTCGGTGGGGGTGGGGCTGTTGGCGGACCTCGGGGTGATGCTCAGACCGGAGAGTCGGGGCTATCCGGGGGAATAGGAGTCGTGACCTGGACCCGGGCCCCTCATCGCTCAGCGGCCTCGCTCTGGTTGTAATAGCTGCGCAGGATGTTCAGGCTCCCTCGGGCAGTCCGTGCGGTGTTTTCGTAGATCCGCGTGTTCTGTCCCGATACCCCGGCTCCTCCTGCTCCACCTGCATCATCCACGGCGCCTGTGTCTCCACCCGCGGACTCGCAGCGTCGCTGTCGAACCGTTCGAACTGCCTGTCGTCCACGTAGCCGACGACCAGAAAGCGAGGCTCCCCACTGTCGGGCCGGGACATGGCCGTGTAGAAATACCTCAAGGAGTGGAAACCTGGAGGCGGAGAGGAGCTGAGACCCTGGCGACCCTTTTTCCTGCGCGGGTCTCGGGTCCGAGTTTGATGGGCCCGGAAGGGACGAGGGGGCGAGAGGAGGACGTTAGAGTCTGAAAGTCGGCGGTACTTGTGAGGGGGCGGAAATCAGGACCTAGCGGGGTCGAGGCGGCGCGGGGGGAGGGGTCGGAGGGAGGGGGAGGGGCTGGGCCAGTGGGGACGCGCCTTCCCCAGGGGTCCTACGCCGCTGCCCGGCTGTCCCTTCGCTCCGCCTGGCGGAGGGCGTTTCCCTCCGGACCCCGCACTCACCTGCCCAGGTCTCGGTCAGGGCTAGCAATAGCAGGAGGAGGGTTCGGGGCGCCACGAGCCCCATGCTCGGGGTCTGGGGACAATCTGAGTCTGGCGATTTTATAATCGATCTGCGTTGACGCTGACTGGCTTCTCTAGAAAGCGGACACGCAATGAGAGTGAGAACTGAGGCTGCGTCATGAGTATCCACGCGGAAAAGCCTCACACAGGTTTCGAAAGAGAGAAGTGAAACTCTGGGGAGGTGGGGACTCCCCAACACTAAGCTTCCCGCCCCCAGACATCGCCCTGGGGGCTGAGACCCTGAGAGCCACGCCCTGGGGACCTTGGTCTTTGCCCTGACGGCTCCTCCTTCACCAACAGCTCTTCAGCACACCCTCTTCCTGAGTCTTGGCCCAGAGAGAGACTGTGTGAGGAAATCAGGAAGCAATACCCTGGTTAGGCTCATCCACTTTTCCTCCTCTTCTCTTCCCGAATCCTTCTCCCAGAAATGGACTCTTTGCCTCCCATTTCTTACCTCTCCCCTGGACTCTTGAGTAAGAAGAAGAGTCACTCCCAGAGAACTTGATTCCAGAGACTGAGCTTGCTCTGGGAATGGAGGTAGAAGGACAGGTGTTTTCTCTTTAAAAGTGGAGGAGTTATGCCTGAAAACACCGGAGATTCTCATAGAAACCAGGTCCCTTTTTGTTTATTAACTACAGTGGGTAACAGAGTCTTGAAAACCCCTGATCATTAGGAATCTAATCTGTAAAGTGATTTGTGGTCCCTTTGTATAGAAATGTGTCTAAACAGAACTGATTGCACACTGACGAAGCTCCTACATTCTACTTCCGCATACAATATCTGTGACTCCAGTGTTGTTATATTGTAAAATGATCTTCTATAGCCCTGAGTTTGTCTGAGTTCTGGATATATCAGTACATGGAAGCACAATTTGTTACTGCATATTTCAACTAGAACAAAAATGTAACAAAAATGTTTAACTTCCACAGCTGAAACTCTCTTTTTAAAAGAAAAAGTTTATTAGGCCATTGCTAGCAAAAAAAGACCTGGTCCTGGGACATGAAGTCTGAACCGGCACACCAGTAGCATGGCTAAGTGAAAAGACAACATGTCTTCTGTCCTGGAGTTGTTGAGCGTTTTTGTACATCAAGTAAGGGGGAAAGAGAGATGTAAGCTATTCTGAAAGAACTGACGTAAGCTATAGACAAAGCGGGTGGTAGAAGGTGGAGTGGGGCCAGCGCTGAGTTAGGTGCAGAGCCTGTAAGGAAGAAATGTCTGCTCCTTTGACTTGGTGGACAAAGTCTGGAAAGTTCATGTGTAAACAAGGAGTGGAGGCTCCTGGGGTCTAATCGCGCCTGGCAAGCCTCAGTTTGGGATAATCTCAGAAATAGCCACCCGGAAATTAATCGGGAGTTCTAACCTACATACATAAGTATGAGCAGTCTTCTGTTAGCTGGTGCACAGCTAATAACAAGCTAATGGTTCTGTTTCTTTCTCTCACTCTCTGGCCACTGTAATTTAATTTAGAACCTGTCAGAATTTTTTTAAGTGGATAGAATGTCAACAAAAACTCAAGGAGACCTTTCCGTGAAACCAAAGAGAGTTTTATTTATGTATGGTTTGCAAACCAGGGAGACAACAGCTTTCAGTCTGAAAGTGCGTTCATCTACAGGAGAATTAGGGCAGAGCTTTTAAAGGCAAAAACTGCAAGAAGCTGATCTTTAAGGGGATCAGTTAGTAAGGAAAACAAAGCTGTAAATATATATAATACATTTTCTGATTGGTTAGGGCAACGGGGTTTTCCAGTCTTAGCTAGTTTAGAATCAGCAGTTGGGGTCACTAGATATGGTCAATGGTTGATATCATGAGACATGGTCAGTAGGGAGTGTTGCAGGACATGGACCACCACCTCGGTTTTCTTAAGAGATTGCAAAACAAAATTGTAAATCAAACTTTGTGGTTAAACAGACGATGCAGGAAGTACAGATCATCATGTAGGCAGAGTCAGTTCAAACTGCAAAGCTGCTCAATCACACAAGCAAAATCAGAGACAAATTGTGAAAAAGTCCAAATATATGACAACAAAGTTATAAAGTTATGATTTTTAAGTCTACAAAACTTTAATCACCTCGAATCTGCAAGTACTCAATGTAGTCCAAATGTCCTTCATCGATGCTCCTCCATTGCCTGTTTTAATGAATAGACACCTAAGGGGTGTGCATATTTGATTGGGGCACTTGATATTATTTTATTTATCCTGATTGACATAAGGAGGCAACTGGTTTTTAGGTGGCCCCACAGGAAGTAGGAAATACTAGATGCAGAGAATATCCTGCTAAACCTACTAGATATTTATTAAGAATCTGTATAACAACAGACTTAAATCGGAGAATTCCACTTCTTTAGAAGTCTTTATCTCACTTTTTTTCCTCACCTCCTGTTTCTCCAACCCCTCCTCTACTGTCTCTCTCACCCCTCAAGCCCTCTTCTCCCTTTAGTTTCCACCAACCTCTCACTCCTGATTCTGGTATAAGCACCGCCCCCTTCACCTGTTACCCATGGACATATTCTCCCCATAGGGGTCAGTGATCATGCTAATGTGAGTCAGATTGTGTCATTTCTTCAGTTAAAAAACTCCAATGTCTCTCGTCTCACTTTTGCAAATCCTCTAGAATATGACACATGAGCAAAGGGGCTTTCAGCTGTTTTGGTGAAAGCTGTATCCCTAGCATTTAGAGCTGTTCCTGGAACATAGTAGACATTGAATTAATCGTTGTTGAATGAATGAATAAAATATTACTCTGTTAGAATTTAATTGCATCACAAACATCAGTAAAGGTTTTATTCATGCAACTAGTGTGCAAAGCAGTTCATAAAATTCATTCCAGTGGAGAAAAATGCTATGTACTTATATGTTGCACAGTTGAGCCTGTGTGTTAGTTTTCTATTACTGCATAAAATTACCATGAACTTTGTGCCTTAAGGCAACACATATTTATTTGCTCATAGTTCCTTAGTCAAAAATCAAGGCATGGTGTGGACAGGTTCTCTGTTCAGGATTTTACAAAGCTGTGTCCACATCTTGAGCTAGGATCCTCTACCAAACTCATACAGAGCGGTCAGCAGAATTCTGTTTCTTACAGTTATAAGCCTGAGCCCCCCGTTTCCTTGCCAACTGGGGAAGGGGACTGGGTTCTGGTCCAAACTCCTAGTGCCCATGAGCATATTTTGCTATGTTATCCCTCCATTTTCAAAGCCAACAATGAAGAACCCCCTTCACATTGAATCCCTCTCACACTCTGACTCTCTTTGCTTGGGAAGAACCCGGTCTTTTTAAATACTCACCCAATTAGAACAGTCCCACCCAAGATAAACCCCTGTCTTAAGGTCAACTGATTTGAGGCCACACACCTGCAAAATCCCTTCCCTCCCTGCATTAATGTTTGATTGAATAACTGGGGGAGGGTGAATAACTAGGATAGTCATTACAGACCATCATAGAATCTGCCTAGCACAGCCTGGTTCTTCCCTTTGTGTTTAATTGGGTTACAGTTGGAAACTGGAGTTTAAGTAAATATTAAGTTAATAGATTGTTTGAGTAGTAATAAAATACATCCTGTCTATTAGCCATGAAATTTTTTCGTAAATCTTAAAAGCAAATGACATTTTAATATCTTATAGTTAATTTAGAGCTAATGAAAATTAAAGTGCAATAATTCATTTTCCTCTTTAGACACTGTATTAGTTATGTACTTCTGTATAACAAATTACTTGAAACTTAGCTGCTTTTCAGACTATTAATTACTTCTTTTTCTACTTTTATTCCATATCCTCGTCATTATACTTTTAACATATACACCCAGGTAATGCTTTCTCTTAGCATAACCACATAGTATCATTGTTATGTTTTAAATATCTGATAATAAGAATAAAGGAAGGAAGAAAGGAAAGAAGGAAGGAAGGAAGGAAGGAAGGAAGGAAGGAAGGAAGGAAGGAAGAGGGAGGGAAGGAGGGAGGGAGAAGTAAATAAGACAAAAGAAAATAAGAATAAAAGAGAGGAATTGAAAATGAATATAGATAACATTTCAAGCTGCAAGGAAATGAAAGAGATGTAGACAATACCTACAGAATAATAGAAACTTAAAAGAGCTTCCTTAGTTACCTATGGCTGTATATAAAACTACTCTAAAACTTAGTGACTTAAAATAACAAACATCTTTTAACTCAAAGAGATAATACAAAAACAAGTAAGATGGAGTAGATGCTGGTGGGAGAAGTCAGATAAAAAGAACGATTTTACAAGATAGAATAAGTAGTATGTCATTGGTATACTGATGAAAATGATTTTGTTAGGCTGAGTGCTCCAAGAAGCACATACCAAGATGGGATTAAATTCAGCAGTATTTTATTAAGGGAAACACTTGTCAGAGAATATGGAGAAGGAGCCAGAAAAGCTGGGAGAGCCAGCAGACCAAGATGCAAGTCTGACCTCAAGTGACGGGCAGAAGAAAAGAAGGTTTATTGTACTATCTTAGACCACCAAGCAATCTAAGTGAAATTGTTCAAGGCCACAAGGGATCCTCAAACCACAACTGGCCATCAGAGGACTCCCATGTGTCCCAGGAATGGCCTGCCTTAATGTCCCTGCTATGACTAGTTATTGTCTGGAAACAGCCCATGGAAAGCATGGCCTTTGCACAAATTCACCATGACTTTCAGAGCACAGGGCCCTTGTGGCTTAACTGAGAGTGTGACCCAAACCTTCCTACGTGGGGGGACTGGGTCCCTGAAAATCTAACCCTTTTGCTATGGACTGAAATAACAAAATTCTTAGGTTAAAATCCTAATGCCTGATGTGACTGTAATTAGAGCTAGGGCCATTAAAGAGGTAATTAGGCTAAATAAGATCATAAGGATGGGGCCATAATCTGATATAAGAAGAGCGAGAGACACCAGGGATTGTGCTCATACTCTCTTCCTCTCCCCTCCTCTACCTTCTCCTCCCTCTCCCTAGCTCTCTCTGGATTCCCCTGTGCTCACAGAGGAAAGGCCATGAAAAGGTCTACAAGCCAAGAAGAGAGGCCTCACCAGGCAGTGACCCTGCTGGCACCTTGATCTTGGACTTCCAGCTTCCAGAACTGTAAGAAAATTATACATTTCTCTTGTTTAAGTTACCCAGCTTGTGGTATTTTGTTATGACAGCTCAAGCAGCCTTTCTCGGACTGGGTTGATGCATATATCCTTCAAATTACAGGGAGCAAGGGAGAACCAGGAGGTGTTTAGTCTATCACTTGGGTCCCGTCCCCATTGTGTGACAGCAGCCCCGCCCCCTCCTGTGGATCGGGATAGATTACTCCTGCATCAAGAAGAGGGGACTCCTCACCTACTGTTCTCTGGGCTCATGGAGTCCAAACTTCCCTGGTGGCAACCCTAATGTACAGAGTAGTTCAATGAGATCCTTGTGGTATCCCCTTGTAGGACCTCCAAACCTGAAGATCCCAGAGATGTGGATAAAGGAAGTATAACTCTGGGTAACTCTGAAAGATGGTAAGTGGGGCCACACCTGCTTCCACACCTCAATCCTGGACCCACATGCTCCTCCTGTTGAGAATTTGGCACCACACAGAGGTCTCTAATTCAATAAATACACTGCATCCTGGAAGATGTAACCCTGTCCCTTCAGGGCATTTTCTCAAAGCTGGTGTTTAGATCGTTTAGATCAAGCCTTCAGAAGACCTGTCCAGCATTCTGTGTGGCAGGCAGCCCCTGGATGGTGCATGCTGATATGATCAGTGGATCCCATTGGAGGTCAAGAAGGTCAAGGAGGTCATGGCCCAGCCAAGGAGATCATGGATCTCCTGGTTGGATATTGTGCTAAGAGCATTCCAAGACTGTGGATCAGGTATTTCAGTAGTCCCCAGATCATGGGGCTGGCTGATGTTCTGAGGACAGGAAAGGAAAACCCACACATGGGATAGGAGGATGAACCTCTGACCCTCCCAGGATGGAAAGGCACATTTTTGTAAACAGGAAGCGTGATGGTTAGGATGTAGGATAGAAAAGTTGTGCCATGTGATAGACATCTAAGGTAACCTATCCTAATGAACAAAGCCCTGTCCATCCTGGAGGTAGTACAAGATAAGTTCCCCCCCACCACACACACACACACAGATCCAATAGAATCCCTTTGAGGGGTCTATTTTGGCTGAATTTCAAGGAGTGTTGCCTCCCTTTAAGATAGTTCCCCGAGGAGCAAGTTTTGCTGCAGGCAAAGGAGAAAGGAGAGGATGAAAGTGGTCATGGCTAGAAAAGTTCCTGTAGAATACAGTTAGTCCCTTGTTCAAGGTTGCAAAGGAGATCAGGTTGATTTTGTCATTGAATACAGAGATAATCAGAGTTAGCAATCTCAAGTAGCTGGCAGGAAAAAGTGTGAACAGTGGGACAGCTTCTACAAAAGTCAGTCTTAGGAGATAAGTTTAAAAAGAGGAACTGGTGGTGTTGCCTTTGAGAAAAGGATGTTATAGGTGATTCCCAGGGCCTGGCTGTTTGGGGAAGGACTCTTTGGTGACAGGTCACTGAGTCTTTGGGAGCAAATTGGGAATGTCCATGTACATTGTGAGGAGGAAAGTTCTCCAAGAAAAGAGCCCGAAGAAGAATTACTGAGAATACGAAGAGGAAAAGAGACTTGATCTCCGTTACTGAAGAAAGAAAATATGGCTCCAGACGGGGAGTAGACCAGATTAGCAAGAGATTTGAGGTCACTGTCATAGAAATTAAAATATCTTTGAAGATTTAGGTGAGTTTTAACTCCTCCAGCCAGAGCTGAAGAAGAGGAAGCAGATAAAGATATTGGAAGGGTGGCCCATAAATAGTCAGGGCTTGGGGTAACCTACCCCCAGCTCTGATTAGAAAGGCAGAGCCAGCAGGGCTGAGAAAACTTAAGGAATGAGATCGTTTGTTTGGCTAATTGATAAGGAGTAGGTGGAATAGGAAGAGCCATGGTAAGAATTTTAAAAGATGAGGAGAAAGTCAACAGGTGGCAGTAGTCCACTGTCAAGGTAAGTGGAGAGCCTTTAAGAGGTTATTGATTTGAGAGGCATACTTAATGGGGCTATCTCGAGAGATAAGATAAGCTCAGTCTCTCCAAATAGTAGCACGAGCATGCAGAACTAAGAAAACATATTTGGAATCTGTGTAAATGGTTACTCTTCTTCCTTTTGCTAAAGTTCTGGTAAGGGCAATTAATTCTGCCAGCTGAGCAGAGGTTTTGTCAGGTAGTGGTTGTGCCTCCAGAATGTCATAGAGTGTAACAATCGAATACCCTGCCCTCCTTGTACCATCTGCCTCGAAGCTATTCCTATCTGTGAACCAGATGTCATAGGGTTCTCTAAAGGTTGATTTGTTAAGTCGGCCCTGGGACTGTAGGAAAGGGAGAGAGTTTTGTGACAGGAATGAAAAGGAGTATCCTCATCAGGTGATGGCAATAAGGTTGCTGTATTTAAAGTCCCACGAGTAAATATAGTTATATCAGGGTTTTCCAAAAATAAAGCCTGATATCTCAGGAGTCTACTATGAGACAAAGGTGACTCTTGTCTTATAGTAGGTTTGTGACTTGATGGTTTGTATAAACTTGGATGGGAGCTCCTAGAATGAAATTAAGAGCCTCTTCAAGGAGAAGAGAAAGAGCTCCTATAATTCTTAGGCAAGCAGGCCACCCTCAAATGGTGGGGTCTAATCGCTTTGACAAGTAGCCTATAGGTTGATGAGTGGTACTTAACTGTTGGGTAAGGACCCCAAGAGCAATGCCATTCCTTTCATGGATATAAAGTTGGAAAGGCTTAGATGGATTGAGGAACCCTAGAGAGGCTCTGGTAAGTAAATCCATAAGTTTCCAAATGGCCTCTTGCTGAGGCCATCCTCACTGGAGGGAAATTGAGTCATCTCTTCCCTTTAAGCTATGATATAGAGGTTGGGCCATCAGCCTGTAATTAGGAATCCAAAGCCTGCAGTGCCCAGTGAGTCCTAAAAGTGCTCTTAGTTGTTTTCAGTGGTGGGGTCCAGTAATTGTATAATTCCTTGGACCCTTTCAGGGGACAGATTCCAGGTACTGGGACCAGTATGACCCCTAAATAGGTGACCTTCTGTTGGACTGATTGGGCCTTGGATTTAGACACCCTATAACCTCAGGTGGCTAAGAAATTCAGTCTGAATGATAGGTTCCATAGCCTTGTCTCGAGCAGGAGAACAAAGAAGGAGATCATCTACATACTGTAAAATGGATCCCCCTTCAAGTGGTAAATCTTGTAAATTATGAGCTAAGGCTTGACCAAAAAGGTGGGGACTGTCCTGGAATCCCTGAGGAAATACTGTCCAAGTCGATTGCTGGTGGACTCCATAAGGCAAATAGAAATTGTGACTGTGGACTCAGAGGGATGGAAAAGAATGTATCCTTTAAGTCTAAAGTAATAAACCAGTTAGTCTCTGGAGGTATGTTTCCCAGGAGGATATTGGGTTAGGGAGTACTGGGTGTATGGGTATCACTGCCTCATTGATTATTTGCAAGTCCTGTACGAGACGGTAAGTTCTGTCCAAAATGGGGTGTTACAGGGAGAATTAGTTGGGACCAAAAGTCCATGTTGTAAGAACTTAGATATAGGTTGTTTAGCTTCAGGCCCTAATGAGAACTGTTTCTGATTAGGAAAACAAGAAGGGTCTTTTAAGTTGATTACAACCAGAATGGCTGTTTTAGCCCAGCCGGGAACGCCTTGATCCCAGACTACAGGACTGACCTGAGTCTCCCAAGTTTCTGAATTGGGGAGATCCTTGGGTTCCTCTGATAATAAAAGCATTTGTAAGGGACAGGAAATAAGGGTACCTCCTAGAATAATCTTGGTTCCTAATCTGTGTAAGATGCCCTGGCCTAGAAGAGGGCTTGGGCATTCAGGTAAAATGAGAAAAGCATGTGTAAACGAATACCCGTGCCATAGGCAACATAAAGGCAGAGTCAAATTTCTAGAAATTGGCTTATCAGTGACCCCCAAAACAGTGCAGGTTCAAGAGGAGAGAAGTCCTGCGAAGAAATTTAGGACAGAGTAGGTGGCCCCCCTTGTATCCAAAAGGAAAGTAATTGTCCTACCTGTCACGTCTAGGTGTACCCTCGGCTCCAGTCTGGTGATAGAGAATTCTTGTAATGAGATTGACAGGAGGGGGCCTCTTTAGTCCTGTGCAACTATTTGATAGTCAGTGGCTGGCTCTGACCCAGAGGTCCTTCGACCCTTGGGGCAGAGGGCAGCCCCATGACTCAAGTGCTAACATTTATAGCAAGCAGATCTGGGAGGCTTGTCCTTGTTGGGACAGCTTTTGGCCCAGCAGCCAGGTTGTCGGCAGATGCTGCACTTCGATGAGTTCTTCTCTGTTGGGAGCTGGGCCACTCGTGGACGTGGACTGAAATTGGCCGTGAAGGGCCACTAACATTTGGGCATGCCTAAAATCTTTTCTGTGTTCCTTCTTGTGAGCTCCGGCCTCTAACACCTGGTCATGGTTATAAAAAAAACATTAGTGGCAGTGGTCAACATCTCTACCAAAGTTGTTCCAGGCTCTTGAATGATTTCTTGGAGTTTCCACCTAATATCTGGAGCCAACTGGGTTAGAAACTTGTCTTTCATAATGACTTGGTCTTCATAAGAGCTTATGTCTAAGTTAGTATGCTTAATGAGGGCCTCTCACAGCCTCTCTAGAAAGGCTGTAGGGTTTTCCTCTGGGCTTTGAGTAATTGCTGTTACTTTCATATAGCTAATGACCTTTTGCCATCCTGCCTTAAGCTCTGCCTTGAGACATATAATGAAATATTCTCTTTCCCATATTGCAGAAGAGTTGTTATAGTCTCATCCAGGATCTCTGGGAGGTACAGCTGTTTCCCCTATGGGGTACTTGGGATCAGAGAGATGGAGGCTATTGGCACATCTCCTGGCCTCCCGCAAAACTCTCTTCTGTTCAGTGTCCGATAATAACTGTCCCAGAATAATCATGGTATCCTTCCAGGTTAAGTCATAAACAAGCGCAATATGTTGGAAGGTATTGGAGTTGTCAGAATAGCTTCTTAAGTCTGCCTTGATTCTGCTTAAGTTCTATGAGTGAAAAGGGTTTGTGGACAAGCTGTGGTCCGAATTCTCTTCCATGAGTTTCCACTAGAAGGCAAACTTTTTGAGGAGACATAGAGGAAGCCTCAGATAGTGGAGATTCCCCCGGGTATGGGGGATGTTTGGGGTAAATAGAGGGAGCAGTAGTAGTAGTAGGGGAAGGAAGGGGAGTTGACTATTTGGACTGTTCGGCTGAAGTGAATTCAGAAGAGGAAGTCTTGCTAGTATTAAGCAAAGCTACTGTGGCTAGTTTGCATTTCTGTAAAAGGGGATTATTTTCTCAAAGTAAAAAGAAGACTTGAACATAAGGTACCTCTGCCCATTTACCCTGGTATTTGCACACACACAAAAAAAGATCTAATTGGAGTATGGTGTTATCGTCAAGGCTCCTGTTAACAGGCCAGGCTCCCCGCGGGGAGTTTATATAGTGGCCACACGGTGTCGCAAAAGGAAATAAGCCTCTGTTTCTTCAGTCAGGAGCCAAACCGTCCCATGAGTTAAACTGCAGCCAAGAGGACTCTGTAAAGAATAGAAAACTGTTAAGTAATGATTTTCCGCAAACACCTCCACTAGCCACAAGATGGCGGAAGCAGTGGCAGGGCACAGCTTGGGACCCTAGCCGCTTGTGTGTTAAAAGTGCCCCTTTTTTCCTCTAGGTGCCTCAGCCTAAGGTATCAATGGCTGAGTTACATTTCTAGCTGTCTACAAGACCTAGAAAGTTACTGAGTTAGAAAAACCTCATACGGTCTTTAATTGCAAGCGATAAGTAAAATTAAGCAATTGACATTTTTAAATTGGTAACCTTAGGCGATAATGCAAAATAAATAAAAAATGAGTCCACATAATAGAGTGGGAAAACTTAGAGTAAAAAAAGTGGCTTAAAAAAAGCGGTAGCTTCTGGGGGTGGGAGGGTGAGAAATGACATGGAACAGGTGCCTAAAGACAAAGTGGCGAGGGCCCCGCGTGTCTGAAGACAGAGGAGATGGGAGCAAATGCATCTGGAGAAGACGAAGCAGTGCAGCTTTCATGCAAGAAGTAGCCATTCTGAGGCCTCAAAAATTCCCCGCCCGGGCAGGAGGGGGCAGACATGGGGGCTTCCCTGGCAAGAGAGACGATCCTTCAGTGCTAACATGGGTGGGAATATCCTCCCTCGGAAGGTTCTCCAAAATGCCTACCCTCTCCACACCCACCCCACCCCACCCCCACGCCCACCCCCCACCCCGCCCCCCCAGCGAGAGAGTGAGATTTAGAACTACAAGTGAAGAGACAAAGGAGATCAATTGAAATGACAGAGGGAGAATCCAATTAGAGCTGAGTCTGAGTCTAGAAGGCATCGGCACGCCCCCTCTGAAGGGTGTGCCTGCACCTGCAGCACTGAAGCCAGGAGCCACCATGTTTCCTTAGCCGACGCTTTGCCAGTTGCATTAGAGAGAGAGGCACACGCGTTCAGAGGAGGAGGAGTGGGGACTGGTTCGGAGATGAGAAATGGCATGGGAGGCGGAGCCTGAGACAAAGAAGAGAGGAACATGATGCTTCAGGAGCCACATTCTTTCTTTGTTGCCTCGGTTCATTTTAAAATCTTATTTTGCTAAAAGGCCATTTTAGACTCCTGATGACATTAGAAAGCCTCAAAATACCAATCAAAATAGGCGTTCCATTCAGTTTTTACAATTTCAGAGCTATGGTTGTCCAAGCGGTTTTAATAAAAGTAAGTTTGGGGATTTCCCTCTAATAGCTATTGATATTCCATATTATTTTTGGTCATTTCATCCATTTAGTAAGAAATGTGTATGCAGAGATATTGAGATGGGACATCATTTGTAAAATTCTTAATCTTTAAGCAGGAAATGAAATGGGACATCTCTTGCAGAGTTAATCTTTTTAGTAAACCTAGTTAAGTGTTCTTCCCTCCTTTCTTAGGGAAAAAGGCCCTCTCCCTCAAACCCTGATAATTGCCTCAAACTGGTAACTCAGATCCTCTGGCTAATAATAAGGGTCATCAGCCCATTATTAAGCAGAAATGGTGTTAAGCCCGGCAGAGCCCTTAGAGTCTGAGCGGGGAGGGGACTTCAGGCCAAAGGTTTTTTTTTCCTCTCTCTTTAAGAAATATATTAACCAAGCCTGTTTACCTTTACTCACTTAATAGGCAAATCAATAATAGAAATTAATAGATATATGATTTAAATAATAAGTTTATATCTTCTTTTCCTTGTCTAGGGACTGAGGTGTCACTTCAGCAGGAAACCCAAGACCCCACCCTGACTGAGGCAGAAAGGGAAAGAGCTCCATGAAACCTTTGTAGGCAGGGGCTACGGCCATTCTCAGCAGGAAGCAGATACAGAAGAAGAGACCTCCTGTCCCTCAACATCCATACTAATAATAAGGGGGTTCATAGCTCTTAGAAAAGAGTTAGGCAGGAAAGTTAGTTAGGGGGTTTCGGGTCTGCCTGCAAAGACACTGAGGTCATCCTATCCTAGAAGGGGTCTGCCCTCATCTGCCCTCAATTAAGCAAGCCAAAAGGCCATACAAGTTTTATATCTCCCCGATGCCTGAGGACATCCTGGGGATAGACACGATTTCCCCGCTGTGCATGCAGACGACCACGGGCGAATCCCTGCTGAGGATTCGTATGGTAACAGCTGTCCTCCAAGGTCATGCCTGCTATCCAATACCCTGTGGTCCTTCCAGTGCCACGTCAGTGGTAGCAGTGAAGCAGTACCGGCTACCTGGAGGGCACAAGGAAATAGGAGAAACTGTTCAAGAACTGGCTAAGGTGAAAATAATCCATCTAGCACACAGTCCCTACAATGTCCCCGTGTGGCCGGTGCGATAGCCGGATGACTCCTGGCACATGACTGTGGACTACAGGGAACTAAAAGTGGTCCCACCTCTTTTCCCTGCTGTCACTAAGGTCACCACTATTATAGACACGCTGAGTGTGGAATTGGGAACTTACCACTTTGTGCTAGACTTGGCTAATGCATTTTCCTCCATAGACATTCACCCAGAAAGTCAGGATCAATTTGCTTTCACCTGGAAAGGATGACAATGGACCTTCACAGTCTTACCAATGGTGTATCTCCATTGCCCCACCATCTGCCACGGCTTCGTAGCTGAGGACTTAGCTGGTTGGACTAAACCCTCCACCATACAGTTGTACTATTGTATCGATGATGTCATGTTAACTTCTGATTCTCTTTCAGACCTGCAGCAAGCTGCCCCAACATTGGTAACACAACTGCAGAGGAAAGGATGGGCCATCACAAAAACAAGTTGCAAGGTCCTGGCTTGTCTGTCAAATTCTTGAGGGTTGTCTGGTCAGGTAAGACAAAAGTGATGTCCGTGACAGTGATAGATAAGATTCAGGCTTTCCCTCTACCCACCACAGTTAAACAACTGCAGGAGTTCCTAGGTCTCCTGGGATATTGGAGAGTTTTTATCCCACACTTAGCACAGGTGATACCCCCCCCACCAACTTCCCCGCATCGTCTGATTCATAAGGGGGCCTAGCAGGAGGAATAACAGGCAGCCTTCACAGCTGCCAAACAAGCAGTGGGGACAATACAAGCACTAGGCAGCATTGATCACACATGCCCGTGCAAATTAGATGTACATGTGACCCCAGACAGACATGCCTGGGGGCTCTGGCAATGGCAGGAACAGACACATGTCCCAATTGGGTTTCCCTCCTAACTCTGGAAAGGTGCAGAGGTGTGGTATAGCCCCATTGAACAACATGTTAATGCTGTGTATCAAGCTCTTTTAGCCACCGAAGCCTTGACTGGGCCCTCTGAAGTCCACCTATCCCATTGCTGGATGGGTGCATGCTGTGGCTGCCAGACCCAAGAGTTCGGTGGCACAGTGCTCTACTCTAGCCAGATGGAGTGCCTACCTGCTGCAACACATAAGCTCTCTACTAGCCCGTTGAGCCACGAACTACAGCAGGTTCTGGGACCAGTACTCTGCCAAGCTCCAGCCACCACCAGGCTTATTCCGGATATGCCGGTGTCCATTATTCGAGAGGGGGAAACCCACTATTCCAGAAAATACCTGGTATGCCGATGGCTCCTGCAAGGGGCAGCCACCCACATGGCAAGCCATTGCCTACCAGCCGGTGACAGACAGCATATGGATGGATGAAGGGTCACAGCCAATGGGCCGAGTTATGTGCCATGTGGCTTGTAATAGACAACAAGAAAGGCCCCCTGACCATCTGCACTGACAGCTGGGCAGTGTACCATGGGTTAACTTTGTAGTTGTCCTCCCGGTGGCAGGCCAATAACTGGCAAGTGGCCCAGCAGCCCCTTTGGGGCCAAGATATGTGGCAGGACATTTATGGTGTTAGTCAGCAAAGACTATTATATTATATTATGTGAATGGACACCAACCTTTGCGATGCCCCAATAATGCAGAAGCAGATGAATTGGCCCACTTAAGATGGTTGGAGGCGGCCCCAGCGAAAGACACAGCAACCTGACTATACCAGAAGATGAAACACACAGGCCAACAAACCCTTTGGGAAGTGGTGAAGACATGGGGCCTTCCCCTCCACTATGCTGATGTTGTCAGGGCCTGCCAGATGTCCCATCTGTGCTGAAAGGCAGCCTTGTCAGCTGCCCCAAATGGCTGGAGGCCTCCGGAGGGGAGACCCTCCTCTGACTTGGTGGCAAATAGACTACATCAGACCATTACCTATGTCAGAAGGAGCCCAGTATGCCCTTACTTGCATGTACACAACAATGGGAATAATGCAGGCATACCCCTCCAAGATGGCCAACCAATAAGCTACCGTTTGTGGTCTAAAACAGTGTGTGCTTTCTATGTGCTTCCAGAAGTGATTGAAAGTGACCAAGGAATTCATTTCACTGGACGCTAAGTGCAACAATGGGCAGATGACATGGGCATTGACTGGTGCTTCCATCTGCCCTACAGCCCCAAGGATGTGGGACTTATTGAACGTTGCAACAGCTCTCTGAACCAATCCCTAAAAACTGATGCCCACTCCTGGGCAGGTTGGTCTACCCACCTAGATGATTCCCTTTGGGTTATGAACTCAAGCTCAACTGGGATCACCTCTTAGTTTCCCAGGAGGCCCTGGGCCGCTCCAGTACACCTACAGATCCAGACCACAGATTCCACCATATGCCCCAGAGTGGGCCACCACAACAACCTGCTCTTACCAGCCCCCTAGGACATACCCCCGGGGAAAACAACTCTGCACTGGCCTTGGACAGCACAGATAGGACCTTGATGGTGTTCTTTGGTGGCTCCCTGGGGGGAGGGTCTCGACAAAGACTTGACCTTATGTCCAGAGGTCACCGCCTCTTGGCCCTTGTGCCTTATTTGTCATAACCCAGCTGCATACACAATTGCGAAGGGCACGTATATTGCCTCCCTTTAGCAAGTGTGCACTCCCCCACTATAGGTAACCTCCCTGGATGCCTGGGGGCCAGTACCATACCAAGCGTGGTGTATCCATCCAGGACAGGCCCCTGTTACTGTTACCCTTTTAACCCAGGACTGGACAGCAGCATGTGTCCTCCCGGATGGGCAGGACCTACCACTTTTAGTACCCCTTAAACACTTGTCATATCATCCTTAGTCTTGCTGCCAGTAACACAATTCTGCAATGGGCCAGTATGATGGCAGCTACAAGCAACCACTCAGCATGTTGGGTGTACACCGAATTTGCAACAACGGCGTCGACTAGCCTCCCCTGGTGGATAGATCCAGCCAACACCTCCACCTGGGACTGGTTTTGCACCTGGGCAGCATGGATGCAACGTTCCACTCCATGCAAAAGCATGCGTAAGCCCTGGTTCGGAAGCGGATGAACCTCTCCCAACCCTGGTTGAGTTACTCTGTTTGGGACAGTGTGGGATGGCTGATGGCTCTCCAAGTAAAGGTCCACCAGCCTGCCTCTGTGCATCAAGAGGCAGAATGGGATGGGAAATGCTACACAGCACGCCATAGGGTGGTTACCCAAGCCCTTCTGTAAAAACATCAGGACAGATGGGGCAAACAAAAGGCCTCATTCTCCACTGGAGTCTTCCCAGTCCCTTGGGGGACACTTTGGGCCAGTGGGGTACACGGATGGCCATATCTGCCCTACCACTGCACTGGC
This sequence comes from Pteropus medius, assembly GCF_902729225.1. Taxonomy (NCBI): domain Eukaryota; kingdom Metazoa; phylum Chordata; class Mammalia; order Chiroptera; family Pteropodidae; genus Pteropus; species Pteropus medius. Next base: position 104,514 of record NW_024341144.1, read on the forward strand.
CAATGTACGTGGGGACATCCCTACATTCCTGGATGAGTGCTTGACACTCTGCCTGACACCCCCCATAATTGGGACACCTTTAAGGACCGGCATTGAGTAAAACGCACTGATTGGTGGTCCTATCCCCTTGCAGTTTGTGCCCCCGGGGGTACCATTCTTACACTGGCATCCGTTGATGCCCTTGCTAATTGTACGGCCACAGCTCTAAATTCTATTTGACAGGCCATCTCCCTCCTCAGTGACGAGGTATCTCAGATGAGGAAGGTGGTACTCCAACACCGTATGGCATTGAATATGCTTACAGCAGTGCAAGGGGGGAACTTGTGCTGTTATGCATACTGAGTGTTGTGTGTATATTCCTGACAACTTCCATAATGTTACTCAAGCCCTTGTGGCCTTAGCCATGGAAACTTCACGTGTTGCTACACTAGGAGCGGACCCCTTCGCCACCTGGTGATCCTCCCTAGCACATGCAGCCACTACCTGGTAGTGGAGCTGCTTGGCCTATGTATATTACTTCTAGTATTAGGATGTAGTCTTTATTGAATTTGTGATATAAGGATGCAATGTGCAAACACTCTGGCTATCCAGGGACACCCTGTCTGGAAGAATGTGAGATGGAGAAGCTATGTCGGGATGGAGTGTGGGGTTAATTCAAACATAGCCCCTCCATGGACACGGGAGGCAAAGAGGACTGCTGGGTCAGCAGCCCCAAGAAAGACAATAAACAAAGCATTCCCCAAGCTTTGCTTGCCCACAGACACTTCCCATTGCTCCCACAGGCACTCTCTGCCCCTTTGGCCATTCCCCATGGACATCATCTCCCCACTCTGCTCGAAGACACAGCTGTTGTAGTCCTCCCCAATACTAACTAGGCAGCATGTCCAGCTCTCATCTGTGGGGGAAGACCCTTGTTCCCCGGGATAAGGTAATCTTCCTCCCCTCTGCTCGCAGCATGTAAAACAATGCCTGCTCTTGGTCGGATGCCATTTCCTGCAGCTCCAACCAACCAAGTGTTGAAGCATCATGGTATTGTGAGTAATAAATGGAATGTCTCACTCCCGGTGGTTTTTTTGTAGTATCCAAGGCCCAGGTGCAGGTTCCTGGCCTGGAGCTCCTGCGTTACAACATCTATTAGAATGGCCAAAATCCAGAACACTGACAATACCAAATGCCAAGAGGATATGGAGCAACAAAAACTCTCATTCACTGCTGATGGGAGTGCAAAATGGTCTAGCCACTTTGAAGGACGGCTTAGTGGTTTCTTGCAAGACTAAACATACTCTTACCATTTGATCCAGCAATTGTGTTCCTTGCTATTTACCCAAAGGAGTTGAAAACTTGTATTCACACAAAAACCTACACACACATCATTCACTCTACTACAACCTGGGTTAGCATAAGGACAAGATTGTTATGGTTTGCAGAATTTCTTTTTAGTTTGTAATTGAGGAACTTGAGGTTGACATTTACTTTTATTGCTATTCCCTAAGCTTCACTGTACTCACACAGCTTCTGTAAGACAGGGTTGCACATAATAAACTGAATGTTGAACTGTTCACGCTAAGATTTAAACTATATTTTATCAGGAAGTAAATAATTTACTTTAAAAAATAAGACATATAAAAATTACAAGGATTTTGTCAATCTAACATATGATCTCAAATGGTAGTAGTTAAATTAAGAACCAGTCAGCCACTTTCAAAACATATTTTTCAAAATTAAATTATTTTTAAACAGCTTTATTGAGGTATTATTGATATACAAAGGACTGCACATATTTAATGTGTACAATATGGTGTGTGTGGGGAGGAGATCCGGTCATGGTGAGCAAAGGGTGGGCCAGTCTCCCCACTTCCTTACATTATACTAATTGGAACACATTTTCAGACAGCAATGCAGAAAGAGAAGTCAGAGAATCCTGAAGTTACAAAGTGGAGGCATGAACAAACCTTGTATCACACAGTCCCCCACAAAGAAGCCATTTCACACTGGGAAAGAAAATAATTATGAACAAATTCAGGTCAATCACATAAGCAGTAACATTCTCAACAGTCCACTGCATGCTCAAAATGTCCTACTCAGAGAATCCCCATAACTCAGTTGTGTCCCCTTTGCCCCAACCCTTCCCCACTTCAGGCCCTCCAGGATCTCACCTTTAGAAACTGTGAGATACGCATCAAAGCCCTGGACACTGTCACTGTCAGGATGTAGTCAGAGCTCAGAGGAGACAAAAGGAGGAATTATGGGGGTGAGTGAGCTCCCCGCATGGGCTCCCATCTACACTATCCCAAGGGTCTCAGGGATCATCACTCCCCATACTCACTTGCAGCTTGAATGTAAAGCCCTTCTTTTCCACCTGTGGGAAGAAAACATCACATGAGAGGCAAGGAAGGAGGCGGGGCCATGAGGTTCTATAGGAACTCCCTAGTATTGGACCCCAGAGAAGTTTCCAGAGCTGTGACTATAGACCCAGGGCAGAAGGTCAGAATCAGGAAACCTGAGGATCAACCCCTCCTGGAGGTCTGTCCTCACTTGGGATATTCCACTCTGATCTGGTGGGAATCAGGTCCCTATCACGAGATTCATCAAGATCATAAATTTTCCTCTTTTTCACATGTGTTTTTCAAAGGAGTGTTACTCAGATAGGGTAAGCACATGTGTGTGGTTGGTACCTCTCGGCATTGAGGAAAAGACTGGAAAATTTCTGCTTGGCTTGAAACCCCGCAGTAGGACAAGAAAACTCAGACCCCACCCCTTCCCTACCTGAGCACTTCCTCCTCCAGTAACAGTTCCTTTAATTAATCTAGCTAAAGTTTTGTCAATTTTGTCAATCTTTTCAAATAAACAACTTTTTGTTTCATTGATTCTTGGATTGTTTTTCTACTCTATTTTATTTATCTCTGCTCTAACATTTATTATTTCTTTCTTTATACTAGCCTTGGATTTAGTTTTCTCTTCATTAATTTTATTAAGTTGTAGAGTTTAATTGTTGATTTAAGATCTTTTTTTACTGTAATCATATGCAGCTATGAATTTCCCCTTAGTGCTGCTTTCATTGCATCCCATAGTTTTGGTATGCTGTATTTTCCTCTTCATTTGTCTCTAAATATTTTCTAATTTCCCTTGTGATTTCTTCTTCGACCCACTGTTTTTTAAAGAGCATGTTAATTTTTACAAATGTGCGTTTTACAGTTTTCCTTCTGTTATTGATGTCTAACCTCATCCTATTATAGTTGAAAAAGATAGTTTGTGTGATATCTATCTTTTCAATTCTGTTGAGACTTAATTTGTGACCTAAAATATGATGTAACCTGGAGAACGTCTCGTGCACTATTCTTTGGTTTTGGGCAGACTGTCTGAATATATCTATTAAACCTAGTTGGTTTTGGTGTTGCTCAAGTCCTCTATTTTCTTACTTATCTTCAGTATAATTGTTCTATTCATTATTAAGAGTGGGATATTGAAGTCTCCAACTATTATTGTGGGACTTTCTACTTCTCCTTTTAATTCTGTCAACTTTTGCTTCATATATTTTGCTGATCTGTTATTAAATGATAAAAGTTTATAATTGTTACATCTTTTTGATCTATTGAAAATGTTATTAATATATTACATTCTTCTTTGTCTCTTTTAAACTTTTTAATTTGAAATCTATTTTTGTTATGATATGCATTTAATATCTTTTTGCATCCTATAACCGTCAAATTATTTGTGTCTTTGGATAAAGTCAGTCTCTTGTAGACAATATGTAGTTAGATCATCTTTTTTCTTCCATTCTGCCAACCTCTGTTTTTTGATTGGAGAGTTTAATCCATTTAAATTTAAAGTAATTACTGATGAATCAGGGGGATCATTTCATAAACTATATAAAAGTTTAATCAATGTAATGTATATTTAAAACTAATAATAAAGTTTTAAAAATAATAATTACGAATGAGGGGGAACTTCTGTAATTTTGCTACTTGTTTCCTATATGCCTGATAACTATTTTCCCTTCATTTTCTTCATTATTGTTTTATTTTTCTTTATTTAGTTAAATGTTTTCATTCCCTTCTCATTTACTTTTGTATACATTATTCTATAAATATTTTCTTTGTGTTTACCATGAGGATTACATTTAACACCCTAAAGTTATAACACTAGTTTTTATTTACATCAGATTAACTTTTATAACATACAAAGTTTCCTCCTATATAGCTCCATCCCACTTCACATATTGATGTTAGAAAATTATACCTTTATACATTACGTTCAAAAACATGACTAATAATTGCTTTTTATTCATTAGTCTGTTAACTAATGTAGGAAACAAAAAAATGGAGTTATAATCCTAAGTTACAATAATACTGGCTTTTAGACTAATAGTCATTTTTAATGTATTAGTCTTTAAAATTATGTAGAAAATAAAAAGTAATGTTACAAAATAAAGTTACAGTAATACTAACTTTTATAATTGCCCATGTATTTACCCTTACTGATATATTTATTTCTATATTATTTCTTCATACAGCTTTGAGTAACTGTTTAGTGTCCTTTCATTTCAATCTGAAGGTTCCCTTTTGCACAGCTTGTAGGGAAGGTGTAGCGGCAATGAACTCTCTCAGCGTTTGTTTACCTGGGAATGAGAGAGGAGAGGAGGCATCTGTAAAAATGCAAAGGAAAGGGTCTGCAGCAATAACTGACTCAGCTGGTTAAAACTGCTCCCTCCCCTCATTCTGCCCAGTGCTCTCCAGCTAACATGTTTTCCCATAGCTACCTCCCCCAAGGACTCTCCAGCTCACATCTGTTGATTCATGGCTTGCCAATCAACTAATGTTCTTCCTTATCTCTGTAGCTGCGTAGGAATAACAAGACTGTGTAAAATTGCTTGTTATGTTGCAATTGGAGCTCAGCCTTTGGATAGGAATCCGCTGAGCAATAAGTGCTGCTCCCTGCTTATAGCCTAGGTGTCCCGTTTCTCTGGTCAAGAATCCTATAATGGTGCTGATAACGCCAAGGTCGCAGGTTCTACAAAACAAACGACCTGTAAGACCAGTGGTCTGGAAATTCCTCCCCTCTTGCAAACTCCCAACCTGAAGTTACCCCTCCCTATCCTGAGTAAGGAGACATATGCGAGACCTCAAACAAAGGAATCACGTGCCACTTGCACGGACACTACAGGAGTATATAAACTGTAATAAATCTAACTAGAGTGAGCTCGTGCAGGGAGTTGTTGCCCCACGCGCTCCGCCAGCCTAATAAATTCTCCTTCCTCTAAAAAAGTCGTCTGAGCATCTGAATTCCTCTGTCAGGTGTCGCTTCCTGAAACAAGAATATTTTAATTTCTCCCTCGCTTTTGAAGGACTATTTTGCGGGTATAGAATTCTTAGTTAACAGGGGTTTTTTTTTTCTTTCAGTACATTAACTATATCACTCCTCTGCCTTTAAGGTTTCTGATGAGAAATCTACTAGTGATCTTAAAGATCCTTTGTATGTGATGAGTTACTTCTCTCTGTTTTCAAAAGTCTTGGGCTTTGGCTTTCAAGTTTGATTACAATGTGTCTTGATGTGGCTTTGACTTCATCCGAGTTGGAGTTTGTTATTCTTCTTGGATGTTTGGAGTTTGTTATTCTTTATGTCTTTCATCAATTTGGGGAAGTTTTCAGCAAATCTTTTTGCAAATAATCTCTCTGTTCCTTTCTCTTTCTCTTCTTTCTGGGATTCCCAAGATGTATATGTTGGTACTTTTTATGGTATTCAGCATCTTTCTTAGGCTTTGTTTATTTGTCTTCAATTTTTTAATTTCTGTTTTTCAGACTTGATAGTATCGATTGTCTTACCTTCAAGTTCACTGATTTTTTTTCTTCCTACTCAAATCTTTTCTTAAATCCCTCTAGAGAATTTTTCTATTTCAGTTACTGTACATTATTAGCATCAGAATTTCTTTTCACTTACTTGGTATGTTTTGTATCTCTTTATTAATATTTTCATTTTGTTCATAAATCATTTTCTTGATTTTCTCCATGTCTTTCTTTCACTCTTTGATCGTCTTTCAGATAGTTGTTTTGTTTAATAAGTCTACCATCTGATCTTTCACAGGAACAGTTTCTATTAATTTTTTTCTGTGGATGGGCCATATATTCCTGTTTCTTTGTATACCTTGTAATTTTTTTATTAAAAATTGCACATTTGAATCCTATAATATGGTAACTCTGGAAATCAGTTTCTTCCCATGCTTACAGTTTATTGTTTGTTTTTATTTTTTTATTGTTGTAGGCTGTGTTATACGAATCAGCCCAAGGTGTAACCCAGCTCTTCCCAGGTCTTTTCCAAGCCTACACCTTTCCCTAGGTTCACTCATACATGCAACTGCATTTTCATATTCTAAACATGAAGTGTCTTGCTCCCAAAGGAACAAACAGTGAAAAATGTCTTGTCCTTTTAATCCTTTGAAAGTTGCTTCAGTCAGATGGGAGAGCTTGGAACAATGGCAATGAAAATTGACATAGCTTTTCTGCAACAGGTTTGCTGCTAGAACACAGGCGCCATGAAAACCAATGCTACATCTAAGCCAAAATGGAAATGGAAAAAATTCACATCAACATCATCATCATTGGACACATAGATGTGGGCAATTTGTAGACCAGATGACCACAACTGGTCATCTGGTCTACAAATGTGGTGGGATTAACAAAAGAACCATCAAAAAAATTGAAAAGGAGGCTGCTGAGATGGAGAAGGGCTCCTTCAAGTATGCCTGGGTCTTGGATAAATTGAAAGCTAAACATGAGCATGGTATTACCATTGATATCTCCCTGTGGAAATTCGAGACCAGCAAATACTGTGTGACTGTCATTGATGCCCCAGGACAGAGACTTTTATCAAAAACATGATTATAGGCACATCACAGGATAACTGTGCTCTCCTGGTTGCTGCTGCTGGTGTTGGTGAATTTGAAGCAGGTATCTCCAAGAATAAGCAGACCCATGAGCATACTCTTCTGGCTTACACACTGGGTGCAAAACAACTAATTATCAGTGTTAATGAGATGGATTCCACTGAGCTGCCTTACAGGCAGAAGAGATGCAAGAAAATCATTAAGGAAGTCAGCACCTACATTAAGAAAATTGGCTACAATCCTGACGCAGTAGCATTTGTGCCAGTTTCTGGTTGGAATGATGACAACATGCTGGAGTCTAGTGCTAATATGCCTTGGTTCAAGGGATGGAAAGTCACCCATAAAGATGGCAGTGTAAGTGGAACCACGCTGCTTGAAGCTGTGGATTGTATCCTGCTCGTCCAACTGACAAGCCTTTGTGTCTGCCGTTCCAGGATGTCTACAAAATTGGTGGTATTGGTACTGTCCCTGTGGGATGAGTGGAAATTGGTGTTCTCAAACCCGGCATGGTGGTCACTTTGGCTCCAGTCAGTGTAACAACTGAAGTACAGTCTGTTGAAGTGCACCATGAAGCTTTGAGTGAAGTTCTTCCTGGGGATGATGTGGGCTTCAATATGTCTGTCAAAGACATTCATCATGGCAATGTGGCTGGTGACAGCAAAAATGACCCACCAATGGAAGCAGCTGGCTTCATGGCTCAGGTGATTAACCTGAACCACCCAGGCCAAATCAGTGCAGGATATGCACCTATGCTGGATTGTCACACAGCTCACATAGCTTGCAAATTTGCTGAGCTAAAGAAGATTGATCATCGTGTTGGGAAAGAACTAGAAGATGACCCAAAGTTTTTGAAATCTGGTGATGCTGCCATTGTTGATATGGTCCCTGTGAAGCCCATGTGTGTTGAGACCTTCTCTGTCTATCCTCTGGGCCGTTTTGCTGTTCATGACATGAGAGAGACAGACAATTGCTGTGGGTGTCATCAAGCAGTAGCAAGGTCATCAAGTCTGCCCAGAAAGCTTAGAAGGCTAACTGAATATTATCCTCAATACCTGCCAGTGGTGGAAGAACGGTCTCAGAACTGTTTGTCTCAAATGGCCATTTAAGTTTAATAGTAAAAGACTGGTTAATGATCACAATGCATAGTAAAACCTTCAGAAGGAGAAGGTTTTGTGGACCATTTGTGTGTGTGTGTGTGTGTGTCTGTGTGTGGCAGTTTTTAAGTTATTAGTTTTTTAAATCAGTAGTTTTTAATGGAAATAACTTGACCAAAAATATGTCACAGCATTTTGAGATCCCATTAAACAAAGTGTAATGAGAAAAAAAAGAAAAAGAAAATTTAAATAATGGCAGCCCCCCTCTCTGTCTACACCTCTGCCATCAAAAGCAATAATCATATATCAGAGCATAGATCTCTTATATTTGGTAGTAGGGTTTTTATGACCCACCGTAGCTCCTGCAAGCTGTGTGCAAGCTGCTCCGAAAACTTGAGCATGGCTGCTTCCCATGGGGCTGGAGGGTGGTAGATGCTGCCATACAAGGCACTGAAATTGCCTGTAATTAACCACGATTTTCTGTTCAACTCTTTTCATGGAAGTTAACGTGCCTTCTGATAGACTCAAGAATTTCGAAATAGTTACATCAGACAGATTTTGCCAGTATAATTGTTGTCTAGGTGGGTGTGTTGCTGCAGATTTGTGGTTCCAGGGTAAGGAATACAAGACTTGGGCAGTTGGAAGAAAACACAGGGAGCCACAGGCCACTGCAGCCTTCTTTATTCCAGCAAGGGCACAGCCATCCTCACAGGGCGGCAGGTTATCCAGCAAGGGCACAGCACCATCTTACAATGTGACAGCGCCTTTTTATACACAGGTAAAGCAATAGTGTCACACTGCTAGATAGTGGAAGCCCATGCGCACGTATCAGGCACCTGGTTACATAGGGGAGAAGTGCTGAGTTTCTTCCCCTGGGAAGTTAGCTATGGGTGAGGAGAGGGAGCCTAACTACGGTTATCTTACTTTCTCTGCACAGTGGGTAGACAGGATTCCTAGTACATTCTATTCTGCCATCTTCCAAGAATCCTTTCCTACACGCTGAATCTTCATAAGTTTTATCTCCCATATTTTTGAGTGCCTGTTTGTTTACCATGTCCTCCACCATACTTTCCACCTCTTGCCCATCCAATCCAATCAATGTGATCTCAGTGTAATGAACTAATTATACTGGAATGTAATGGGATGTTCAAGGGCTCCAGATCTCTAAGGACTATACTATAGAGGTCAGGAGAGTTAAAATGGCACTGAGGTAAACTGTAAATAAATACTATGGTTTATCCTACAAGAATATCATCCCACTTCCACTTTTCTAATTTGAATGTAAAAGAATACACTCACCAAATCAAAAGCTGCATACCATATGCCTGAGGCCTTATTATCGGCTCTAGCAGTGGTATCAAATCCAACGCAGCAGCTACAATCAGCACCTCTGCTGAGTTAAGTCTGAAGTAATCTCATTCATTATTAGAATTCGTCAGGATTCCGCAGGGACAGGATGCCATTTATTACCTGACCTCTGAAAGCCCCTATTATAATAGTGTGGACTCGATTGATACTGTGGGTACCAATATCATCTCAAACATGATGTCCAATAAACCTGGAGATTTGTAGTTATTCTCCTTTCTCCAGCATAGCCACCTGAGTAAATGGCTCTAGGTTCATTTGCATAGGACTTGCATCATGTTCCACATCCTTCCTCTTGGGGATATGGACATCTCTTCCATCAATGGGGTTTGAATCTGAAAATTGGCTCAATTCTAGCAATGGAATAATGTTTTATGGGAGCAACAAACCTCAGCCTCACTTTTCTCAATTCTTGCTTTTTAAAATTACAGATATTAAGCAACACCAATATTGACTATCCTTCAGTATCAACTATTCTAGGGTTCTGACTCTAGAGACACCGTCTCCACAGCTCCCTGAAAGTCAAGCTCTCTAGGCTACTCCTTCAAAGTCATTATAGTCATTGTGACCTCCAAGATCCAAAGAATTAAATGCCACCACTTTGCCTTTAATTCTTCGAGGTCGCACCCTCCCCACAGATATTAATGATCACCTTTCCTACCATCATCCCAGCCTATAGAGGACAATACTACCAAACTTCTTCATGATGCCAACTCATCTCACTAGCACATACACTGAGTGAGAAGGGTGTTCTCTGGACCCTCTGTGGAACATGACCCTGTGGCCTTACGTAATATCTCCATTTCACATGCCAACTTCCCTCAGCCTCTTTATCCTATTTTCTACCAGCTACCAGAGCAACTAAATCATGTCTACCTTGTTGGTGGTTGGTCATTGCTTTTTCCAGTCCATATAGAGCCACCCCAGCAGTGAGACTGCTTCACACCCTGGGGTACTTGATAAACACATGTCTTGAGAAAGTATCCCCAAACCAATCAAATTTCACTTATCTAATTTGACTTCGCAAACGAATACCCTCAAAATCCAACTCCTACATGTTGGGCTCCTACATGTACATGCTGGCTAAATTTTTGCAATTATTTGTATGTAAAGTCTCTTTTCTACCTTATTAACTCCATTGTGTCCCCAGCTGGGTGATGTTGGGATTTAGCCCTAGTTATTGGGCTAAGGAAAGAAGGTGGGGGCAGCTCCTAAGTGGAATATCCATTGTACCATAGGGGTGAGGCTTCTGCAACATCTGTGGCACAGTGGAAGAGTTAATCATCATTAGAGAAGGGTGACCACAGAGGGTCCAGAGGGCATCCATCAGGATGACTTTGTCTCAGTTTGCAGAATCTTGAGTTTTCCCCCACTAGCCCTGACTCACATCACAGGTCTGCCTTGAATGAGTGTCTAAACATCTCTAAAGAGTTCTACAGTCCTCACAACCATGTCTCTAGCTGCAATTCAACTCTATCCATCCTACTGTACATGAGATAAAGGCTTCTCTATGAGCTACTGCAGAGGCTTTCACACTAGTCAATAACAGCTTGTAATAATCTGTTACAGATTCCCATTATCTTTTTATAGGGGATCAATACAGCTTATAGTAATCAGCCAACTCCACTATCTTTGTAGAGTGTCTCCCCCCTACCTACCCTCCAGCCACCCACACATGCATAATTTTTTTAAAGGTTTCTGGAGGCTAAGGTTAATGTGGCTCCAGGGGTGAGTGGCTTGTTAGCTCTCCTTTGCTTCTGTTGTGACTGCACACCTTTGGGCACCTCGAGGCCTCCAGGTCCTGGCTTGCTACCACTTTCCAACTACAGCCACAAAGACCACAGGACCAGTTCTGCAGATACAATTGACATCTTTATGTTACTGAGTCTTCCTATTCAAGCATAAAGTATACCATTTCATTTGCTTTAATGTCTTTTTTAAATGTTTAAGGTAGACATCAGAAACATTGCAGAGTGAGAGACATCCCTGGATCTCTCCCTTTGAAACAACAATAAGCTGAACATCTAAAACTCAATAACAAAAACAAACAAACAAACAAACTGCACACCAGCACGTCTGAGCGTGAGATCTGCACATAAGAGCTACCACAGGTCAGAACCCCAGGTGTTGGGTGGTGGACTGGGAGAAAAAAAAGAAGCTGCCTCTCACAGCCACTGGAGCTCCCTGTAGGAAGATAGGAAGAGGGAGAGGGGAGAAGGTGTGGCAACTTTCCTGAACAGCCCTGCCTGGGAGAGCTCTGAGCAACATGCAGGGAATGGCAGTACCCAGTCATCAGGGCAGAATGCAGAGAAATGGGGACAGCAGAAAAGCGGGGACGGCAGAGAAACAACAGTTGATTTTTACCAGCTGAGGATGCAAAACCAAGGCTGAGCCACAGCTTCCATTCCCCAACCCAGAGGGCCCCTACCCCCATAAACTCCCAGATGGAACACTGTGGAGCCCCAGGGGAATCTGAGCAAATGCTACCAAAACAGTCACAAACACTGACAGGAACTGAGACTGAGGGTAGTGAGTGTGATTAAACATCTAGAAGAGAAAAAAAATTATTAACACTTTATACAAAGCAGAGATCCAAGAGGCTTAAACACCACCTACAGGAAACCAAAAGAAAACACCTTCTTTGCAACAGGCTAGGGACCATTATATGATAAATCTTCTTTCTCGAAAAAAAAATCAGAATACACTTCCCTTAATGCTCAGGTGGAGAAATAGTCCATTACACACCATGAACAATCAAGGTAACAAGGCATCTCAGAAAAGAAAGAGAGAGAGAGAGAGAGAGAGAGAGAGAGAAATCTCCAGAAAATAAGCTTACAAACATAGAAATATGCAACTTAAATGACAGAGAATTCAGGATGGTACTTCTGAAAAAAACTCAATGAGATCTAAAATGAATCATATCAACAATTTCAAGAATTGAAAAAACAATTAGATGAGTGGAATGAGTTCTTTAGCAAGGAGATTGAAACCCTCAAAAAGAACCAGCTGAGGAGATAAAGAACACACTGCCAGAGTTGAAAAATGAAATAACAAGCTTGGGAAATAGAGTCAACCAAATGGAAGAAAGGATCAGTGATATCAAAGACAGAAATCTAGAAATAAATCAGAAGGCAGAAGAGAGAAACCGAAGAATGAAAAATAATGAAAGAAATGAAGAATGAAAAATAATAAAAGAGAAATATAAGAACTAGCTGATACCATCAAGAGAGGAAAACATAAGAATAATGGGCATTCTTGAAGGTGAGGAGAAGAAGCAGGGATTAGAAAGCATTTTAAGACAAATACTTGATGAGAATTTCCTAAATCTAAGGAATGAGCTGGAGCTTGGAATTCATGAAGTCAACAGAACGCCAATTCTCTCAACCCAAAAAGGCCATCACCAAGACACACTGTATTAAAATTATCAAAAATCCATGACAAAGACAGAATTCTCAGGGCACCCAGGGAAAAGAAGACAGTAACTTATAAAGGAAAACCCATTCGAATATCTTGTTGGACTTCTCAGCACAAACCTTGCAAGGCAGAAATGAGTGGAATCAAATATTCAAACTAATAAATGAAAGGAACTACCAGCCAAAAATAATGTATCCAGCTAAGCTCTCCTTTAGATATGAAGGAGAAATAAAGACCTTTCTAGACATACAAAAATTCAGGGAATTCTCCACTATGAGGCCTACACTACAGGAAATACTGAAAGGGGTCAGCTCACCTAAAACAAAATGACAAAAAAAAAAATACATAATTAAAAGTAAGGCGACTAGCAGACAGATAGAAGCAGAGGAGTGCAACCCTTACAAGGAACAGGGCATTGTAAGCTTAAAAATAAGAAGAGATTTGCTATAGCAAGATAGTAATAAACATTCAGCACACATAGGGTCAAATTGAGACAACAATGACTGAAAAGGGGAGGATTCAAAGATCCAAATTTGCAAAGGGGAATAAGGCACGCACAGAAGAAAAGGGACGAATATATATACATACATACATACATACATACATACATACATACATACATATATATAACTATCCTTTACAAATTTGTAATGGCAACTGCATGCCAAAGATTCAGAACCGAAGTATATAACATAAAACAAGAAGAACCAGAGGCAAAACCCACAAAAGCCAACCAAAAAAAAAAAACAAACAAACAAAAACAGAAACACAAGAACAAGGAAGCAATGGAAATACCGAGATACCAGAAAGCAAAAGATAAAATGGCTATAAGAAGATCTCATATTTCAATAATCACCCTAAATGTAAATGGACTGAACTCACCAATGAAAAGGTGCAGAGTTGCAGAATGGATCAAAAAACAAAACCCAACCATATGCTGCCTCCAGGAGACACATCTCAGTTCCAAAGACAAAAATAGACTCAAAAAAGGGTGGAAAATAATATTTTAAGCAAATGGCATTGAGGGAAAAGTGGGAGTAATGGTACTAATATCAGATGAAATAGACTTCAAAATAAAAAAGGTAAAGAAGGATACCGAGGGACACTTCCTAATGATAAAGGGAATCATGCACCAAGAATAGAAAACTTATTAATATTTACACTCCCAATCAGGGAGCCCTGAAATATATAAAGCAATTACTAATAGAACTAAAGGGAGAAATGGACAAAAACGCTATCATAGTAGGAGACCTACATACCCCACTGTCAGATATGGACAGATCATCCAAACAGAAAATCAATAAGGAAATAACATCCTTAAATGATACATTAGACCAACTGAACATAATTTTTGTATGTCTAGAGCCTTTCATCCCAAAATAGCTGCTTATGCATTCTTCTCTAGTGTATATGGAACATTCTCAAGGACTGACCACATACTTGGACACAGAGATAGCCTCAACAAATATAAGAGGGTTGAAATCATACCAACCATATTTTCTGATCATAATGCTTTGATACTAGAGATCGCTTGTAAGAAGAAAGCGGAAAGAACCACAAATACATGGAGATTAAACAACATGCTACTGAAGAATAACTGGGTAGAGAAGAAATAAAAAGAGAGATCAATAAATACATAGAAATGAATGATAATGATAGTACAACATATCAAAACTTTTGGGACATGGAAAAAGTGGTCATAAGAGGAAAGTTCATATCATTTCAGGCCTATCTACAAAAACAAGAATGAGCCCAAATAAACAACCTAACACCTCATCTTAAAAAACTAGAAAAGGGGGGTGGCTCCATAGTGTAGTGGTTAGCGTGTCTGCTTTACACACAGAAGGTCCTGAGTTCATGCCGCAGGTGGAGCCACAGACCATACCTTGGGTGCGCCAGGCACCGGATGCACACCATGAGCATGTGGGAGGAGATGCCCCACCTACAGAGATCCAGGTCTTAAGGGAAAATGGCAACATCCATAGGTCAGTGGTAGAAATGGGAGGAGGGAATTAAAGAGGTGGGGAAAAACCCAAAAAAACTAGAAAAGGAAGAACAAATGAAGCCTAAAGTCAGCAGAAGGAAAAAAATCATCAAAATTAGAGTAAAAATAAATGAAATTAAAAACACAAAAACAATAGAAAAAATAAATACGACAAAGAGCTGGTTCTTTGAGAAGGTTAATAAAATTGACAAACTCCTGGCTAGATTCACTAAAGAAAAAAGAGAAAGGACACAAATAAACAAAACCAGGGATGAAAGAGGGGAAATTATGACAGACACTGCAGAAATACAAAGGATCATACAAGAATACTATGAAAAAATATATAACACCATATTCAATAACCTAGAAGAAATGGACCGGTACTTATAAAAATACAACCTTCCTAGACTGAATCAAGAAGAATTGGAAAATCTAAATAGACCGATCAGCAGTATGGAAATTAAAACAATCATCAAAAACCTACCAAAAAGTAAAAGTCCAGGACCAGATGGCTTCACCGAACATTCAAAGATTTAATACCTGTTCTCCTCAAATTCTTCCAAGCTCATTTTATGAGGCCAGTATCACTCTGATATCCAAACCTGGTAAAGATAACACAAAAAAAGAAAACTACAGACCAATATCTCTCATGAACACAGATGCAAAAATCCTAAATAAGATACTAGCAAAACAAATCCAGCAACATATTAAAAAGATTATACACCACGATGAAGTAGGCTTCATCCCAGGGGCACAGAGATGGCTCAACGTACGCAAATCAATTAATGTGATACACCACACAAACAAATTTAAAAATAAGAATCATATGATATATCGATAGATTCAGAAAAACCCTTCAACAAGATACAGCACCCATTAGTGATCAAAACATTTAACAAAATCAGTATAAAAGGAAAGTACCTTAACATAATAAAGACCATAAATGACA